>NW_023329884.1:0-29382 GCF_011100685.1 Canis lupus familiaris | reverse complement strand
TGATGTCGAGCGTCTTTTCATGTGTCTGTTGGCCATCTGTATGTGTCTTTGGAAAATGTCATTCAGGTCCTCTGCCCTGGGTTAGAATGTTAACCCTTTATTAGATATTTACAAATATTTTCTTCCATTTAGTACATTGTCTTTTTATTTTCTTGATGGTTTCCTTTTCTGTGCAAATGATTTTTATTTTGATGTAGTTTCAATAGTTTGTTTTTACTTTTGTTTCCTTTGCCTTAGGAAAATATCCAGAAAAATGTTGCTATGGTCAATGTCACAGACATTACTGCCTGTGCTCTCTTTTAGGAGTTTTATGATTTCAGGTTTCACATTTAGGTCTTTATTCTATTTTGAGTTTATTTTGTGTATAATGTAAGAAGGTGTCCAATTTCATTCTTTTATGTGTAACTATCTGGTTTTCTAAGCACCATTTATTACAGAGACTATCTTACCCATTGTATGTTATTGCCTCCATTGTCATAGATTAATTGACCATATATATGTGGGCTTATTTCTAGAGTCTCTATTCTGTTATATTGATCTATGTGTCTATTTTGTGCCAGTGCCAATATCAGATGGTTTTGATCACTATAGCTTTGTTGTATATCTTGAAATCTGGGATTGTGATACCTCCAGCTTTGTTCTTTCTCAGGATTGCTTTGGCTATTTGGGATCTTCTGTGGTTCCATACAAATTATTTGTTCCAGTTTTGTGAAAAATGCAGTTGGTATTTTGATAGGGATTACATTCAATCTGTAGATTGCTTTGGACAGTATGGACATTTTAGCCATATTGGTTTTCTCAGTCTGTGAAAATATAATATCTTTCCGTTTGTTTGTGTCATCTTCAATTTCTTTCATCAGTGTTTTATAGTTTTTGGAGTATAGGTCTTTTATTTCTTTGGTTAACTTTATTCCTAGGTTTTGTTTTTTTTTTTTGGTCCAGTTGTAAATGGTGTTGTTTTTAAGTTTCTCTTTCTGCTGCTTTATTATTAGTGTATAGAAATGCTACTGATTTCTGGGTATTAATTGTGTACCTGCCACTTTACTGAATTCATTATTTCTAGTAGTTTTTTGGTGGCATCTTTAGGATTTTCTCTGTATGGTGTCATGTAATCTGCAAACAGTGACAGTTTAATTTCTTCTTTACCAATATTGATGTCTCTTACTTCTTCTTCTTCTTATTATCTGACTGTGGCTAGGACTTCTAGAAAAATGGAAATCCTTGTCTTGTTCCTGATCTTAGAGGGAAAGCTCTCAGTTTTTCACCATTTTGTGTGCTGTTAGCTGTGGGTTCATATGAGATATTTATTATGTTGAGGTATTTTCCTTTTAACCACACTTTGTTGAGAGTTTGTATCACAAATGATGTTGAATTTTGTTAAATGTTTTTTCCTCATCTGTTGAGATAATCATCTGATTTTTATCATTTGTTTTGTTAATGTGGTGTATGATGTTGATTGATTTGCAAATATTGAACCATCCTTGTATTCTGGGAATAAATCCCACCCAATGGTGGTGAATGATATTTTTAATATATTGTTGTATGTGATTTACTAATATTTTATTGGGGAGTTTTGCATCTATGTTCATCAGGGATACTGGCCTGTGATTGGTTTATTTGTGTGTATGTGTTGTGGTGTCTTTGTTGTTGGTATTGGTAAAGTTTGGTAAAATATCATAGAATGCATTTGAAAGCTTTCCTTCCTTGTCTAATTTTTGGAATAGTTTGAGGAGACAGATTTTAATTCTTCTTTGGGTGGCTCAGTGGTTTAGCGCTTGCCTTTGGTCCAGGGCGTGATCCTGGAGTGCTGGGATCGAGTCCTGCGTGGAGCTCCCAGCATGGAGCCTGCTTCTCCCTCTGCCTGTGTCTCTGCCTCGCTCTCTCTATGTCTATCACGAATAAATAAATAAAATCTAAATAAATAAAATAAATAAATAAATAAATAAATAAATGGTACAATTCACCCTTGAATCCATCTCGTCCTGGACTTTTATTTTTTTGGTAGTTTTTAAAAAAATTATTATTACAGATTCAGTTTTGTTACTTGTAATCAGTCTGTTTAGATTTTCTAATTCTTCCTAGTTCAGTTTTGGAAGATTATATACTTCTGAGAGCTTATCCATTTCTTTTGGATTGTCCAATTTTTTGGCATAGTATTTTTCACAATGTTCTTGTAATCCTTTTTATTTCTGTGATGTCAGCAGTTGATTCTCCAGTTCATTTCTGATTTTATTTATTTGGGTTCTTCCTTTTTCTTAATGAGCCTGGCTGTTTATCAATTTTATCTTTTCAAAAAATCTGCTTTTGGTTTCATTGATTTTTTTTCTATTGTTTTAATCTCTATGACATTTATTTCTTGCTCTGATCTTTATTATTTCATTTCTTTTTCTTCCGACTCACTTTGGGATTTGTTTTTTTTCCTAGTTCCTTGAGGTGAACAATTAGATTGTTTATATGGACTTTTCCTTGTTTCTTGAGGGTAGACCTGTTTTACTATGTATTTCCCTCTTAGAACTTCTTTCATTATATCCCAAAGATCCTGGACTGTTGTATTTTGCTTTTATTTGTTTCCATATATTTTTAAATTTCTTTGTTGTTGTGTCACTGACCCATTAGTTGTTTAATATGGTGTTGTTCAGTCTCCACAAGTTTGTGGTTTTTTTCTAGTGTTTTCTTGTGATTTCTTTCTTTTTTTTTTTTAAAAGATTTTATTTATTTATTAATGAGAGACACACAGAGAGAGGCAGAGACACAGGCAGAGGGAGAAGCAGGCTCCATGCAGGGAACCCAATGTGGGACTTGATCCTGGGTCTCCAGGATCACACCCTGGGCTGAAGTTGGTGCTAAACCGCTGAGCCACCAGGGCGCCCTTGTGATTTATTTCTAATTTCATAGCATTGTGGTCAGAAAATATGTGCAGTATGATTTCAATCTTCTTAAATTATTGGGGGTTATTTATGGCCTAATATGATATATTCTGGAAAATGTTCAATGTGCACTTCAAAGGAAGGTATATTGTTTCATTTTTAGATGGAAAGTTCTGTATATATCTGTTATGTACATTTGGTCGAATGTATCAATCAATGACATTGTTTCCTTATTGATTTTTCCGCCTGGATGATCCACCCATTGATGTAAATGGGGTGTTAAAGTCCCTTACTATGATTATATTACCATCAATTTCTCTCTTTATGTCTGTTAATGGTTGCTTGATGTATATAGATGCTCCAGTGTTAGGTACATAGATATTTATAATAGTTATATCCTCTTGTGGGACTGATCCCTTCATCAGTATTAATGCCCTTCTTTGTCTCTTGTTATGGTTTTGTTTTAAAGTTCATTTTGTCTCATATAAGTATTGTCCAACCTGGCTTTTTTTGCACTTTCACATGCATGGTAAGTATTTTCCATCCTTTTACCTTCAGTCTTTATGTGTCTTTAGGTTTGGCTGTAGTGTTATGTTTGGCTTTCTTTCTCCATTTTTTGTGTCTATCACAAGTTTTGGGTTTGTGATTATCATGAGTTTTATATATAACATCCAGAGTAAATAGCCATCTATATAATTTGGTGGTCAATTAAATTCAAACACATTCCTTAAAAAATACTAACAGGAAAAGAAAACAACTTTTTTCCCTTTTCTTTTTTTCTTCTTTTCCCTGTTTACTTCCCCCTCCTCATTTTATGTGTATGTTGTCATAGATTACATTTTTGTGTTCATAATTTTCTTATGTCTAATTATGGCCATTTCTTTTCCACTTAAAAAAGCCTCTTTAACATTTTCTGTGAGGCTAGTTCAGGAGTGATAAACTCCTTTAACTTTTGTAAACTCCTTTAACTTTCGTTTATCTGGGAAACTTTTTGGTTACAATTCTGATTGATAATCTTGCCGGTAGTGTCTTTTTGGTTGTAGGTATTTTTCCCTTTCAGCACTTTAAATATATCGTGTCATTCCCTTCTGGCCTATAAAGTTACTGCTGAAAAATCAATTGATAGCCTTATGGGGTTTCCCTTGTACATAAACCTTTTCTTCTCTTGCTATGTTTAAAATTCTCTCTTTATCTTTAATCTTTGATGTTTTAATTATAATGTGTTGTGGTGTGGACCTCCTCAGTTCATCTTGTTTGGAACCTTTCTGCACCTGAGTATCTATTTCCTTTCCTAGGTTAGGGAGGTTTTTAGTTATTATTTCTTCAAATAAGTTTTCTATAGCTTTTTTTTTCTTTTCTCTTTTCTTTTTCTTTTTCTTTTTCTTTTGGTACCCCTACTATGCAATGTTTGTTTGCTCAGTGTTGTCTGAGAGATCCCTTCATTTTGAATTTTTTTTTCTTTTTTTGCTGTTCAGGCTGTGTGCTTTTATTCTCTCTGTTTTCCAGATCGCTATGTTCTTCTGCATCTGCTAATCTACTATTGATTCCCTCTAGCATATTATTTATTTCACTTTTTATATTCTTCAACTCTGATTAATTCTTTTTAGTATTTTCTTTCTCTTTATTGAAGATCTCACTGAGTTCACACACTCTTTTCTCCAGTGAAGTGAGTATCTTTAAGCTCAGGCATATTGGGGGATCCCTGGGTGGCTCAGTGGTTTAGCACCTGCCTTTGGCCCAGGGTGTGATCCTGGAGTCCCATGACCGAGTTCTGCATCAGGTTCCCTGCATGGAGCCTGCTCTTCCCTCTGCCTGTCTCTGCCTCTCTCTCTCTCTGTTTCTTTCATATGAATAAATAAATAAATAAAATCTTAAAAAAAAAAGATCAGGCATATTGCTTATCTCTGTCATATTTCATTCTTTTTCTGAGGTGTTTCCTGAGTCTTTATTTTGGAACACATTCCTCTCTCTTCCCATTTTGTTTGGCTTTCTGTTTGTTTCTATGAATTAGGTGGAACAGCTATTTCTTTTAAATTTGAAGGAATAGGGCAGCCCGGGTGGCTCAGCAGTTTAGTGCCACCTTCGGCCCAGGGCATGATCCTGGAGTCTAGGGATCGAGTCCCACATCGGGCTCCCTGCATGGAGCCTGCTTCTCCCTCAGCCTGTGTCTCTGCGCCACCCCCCGCCCCCCGCTTTCTCTCTCTGTGTGTCTCTCATGAATAAATAAATAAAATATTAAAAAAAAAATTTGAAGGAATAGTTTTATATATGGTGTCATCTATATAGACTGTGAGCTCGGTGACTTTGGCTGGCTGGCTGGAGCTGTGGCTCTGTATGCTAGTCACTCTTTTAAACTGTGGCTTTTTAAAAATGAAGAAATAATAATAATAGTAGTAATAATAGAATAAAAATAAAATACTAAAAAAAGAAAAAAGAATGAAAAGAAAAAAGTATAAAGAAAGAAACTAAGAATAAAAATAAAAGCAAAAGTAGGAAAATTGAAAGAAAAATAAATAATTTTAAGAATAAAATTTTAAAAAGGATACCTTGGTGGCTCAGTGGTTGAGCTCCTGCCTTCAGCTCAGGGGGTGATCCCGTGGTCCCAGGATTGAGTCCCACATCCAGCTCCCTGCATGGAGCCTGCTTCTCCCTCTACCTCTGTCTCTGACTCTTTCTTTCTCTGTGTCTCTTGTGAATAAATAAATAAAATCTTTAAAAATGAAAAATAATAAAATAAAAACAATAAGTTTAAAAAAAATTAAAAAAACACCCCAAACTCCAAAACTCAGCTTATTTTCTGTGCCCTAGTGCCAGTGGGGCTGATATTTGGGCTTGTGGACCCTTGGCTCACAGAGGTTGCAAGCTCACTGTGCTGGTCTGAGTTTTTAGGGTGGAGGATGAGAGAGTATCTCCACAGCTCCCTGGCTCTTTAAAATGCAGATTTTTTCCTGTTTCCCAGTATGACCCAGGCTGGTGTGGGTCTGCAAACCCTGAGATCGCTGAGGTCACAAGCTCCCTGTGATGATCAGACCTCCTAAACAGTGTTCCCACAGCTAGTCCTCCATGTGGAGAGTTCTAGTGTTCTCTCTTTTACACACTAGTTACTCTGAAACTGCAGCATTTTTTTTTTTTTGTGCAAGGATGGAGGACTCTGTTCCCAGTCCCTCAGTACTGTCACTCCCCTGACCATTCTCAGTATTTGAAAGGGGGATTGCCTTTGTCACTATACCTCTGTCTCGTTTCCATTTTCTCTCTCTCTTGGTTGTTCAGCAGCTGTTTAGTTCTTCAGGAAGAATGAAATTTGATGTGTTCGATGGAAGAGGGGAGTTCAAGGTCTTCCTATGTTGCCTACTTGGACTGGAACACAACAGATAGGTACTTAAATAGAAGTCACGGGACTGGTGGGATCTTTAAAGAGCAAGTATAGATAAAGAGGAAGAAGAGACTCAGAAGTGAGGACAGAGTTCTGGGACCCTCTAATGTGTAAAGTTCAGGAAGAGGAGGAGCAGTTAGAAAGAGAGACAAACAACAGCCAGTGAGTGTATTATGAATGAAATGACAAGTCCTGCTAGCTGGTTGAGTAAGAGGAAGGCTGAGAAATATGCACTAGATTTATCAATGTGGAGAGGTCACTGATGATCTTGGTGGAAAAATAAAATGGTTGGTGTGGTGGCAAACAGTGAACACAGACTTACTTGTAGGGGATGAAGAGAAAACAGAATAAATAGGTACAGGAAGCAGTAATGACTTTAGGTTTTGTTGTAAAAGAGAGCTAAGCAGGGGGTGGCTGCTTAGTGTTTGCTGGAGGGAATGCTAGTCCAAAAGTGACTTAAAAAAAAATATATATATATATAGAGAGAGAGAATAACGTCATCTTTGCTTCTCATGAGAACCAATCAGTAGGGAGGGCAAAATTGATGATACCAGTGAAAACAAGATTATAGGTGTGATGGCCTTGTGTCCTGCAATAAATATGAGGGTTGGGACTCAGGGCACTGTTGGGAGGTGAGTTTTAGGGAGTAGCATAGATGCTTCAACCACAGTAGCAGAACAGAATGCTTTGCACATGAATACAAAGGCAAGCATGTGATCAATGATAAGAAAATATGAGGTTCTCCTGGGATTCCTTCTAAACTCTCAGTGAAATAAGAGGATTATCAACAGACAGTGTGGAGTGGGAAGAGAAAGAGATCTGAGATGAGAATGTAAAAGATTTGTCTGGGACAATGGCTATTGTATGTTTTTGACAGCAACATAGGATAAGTACCACTATGAAAAGGTAAATACACGAACACACACACACACACACCAAGAATTTCAGGAGACAATGTCCTTCCTTCACTTATTTATACTTCTGTTCAGATCTATTTTATTAACAAAAGGTGGGTAGTGACTCACTAAATAATTTGGTGACACACGAATGGGTTGTAGTCTGCAGTTTGGAAAACACTCATCCAGAAGAACTGAAGAGGAAATTTTCTAAAGAGATGTAATAGGATCACATGCAGCACAATAAACCAACCTAAGGTTAGAAATAAATTGGGGCCAATCCATTTAATCAAAAGCACATCATTATGGACTCCCCACACCTGACTGTTCCTCTTATCCAAGATCTCTTTTTATTCCTCTCCTCCAGTAACACAGATCTGAGATCTATCAGTTTTCTTGTACCCCATTTCTGTAACTCTCCCTATTCAATCATTTGCCAAATTTAAACATTCTTCCTGTAAACACTTACCAGCATCTCATTGTTTCTATTTCCATTGATTTTGCCATAGTTCAGACCCTTACCACCTTCTTTTTACCTTATATCATTACTATTCTTATTAGGATAATAAGATGTAATGGATGTCCGTGACAAATTTATTTTAAAAAGAGAAGCAGCTAAAGAAAATAAATATCTAACACAATCTCATTAAGAGGTTATCCAGCTTCGTTTGCTGGTATAGGTACTTCCATTTTGTATGCATCTCTATTATTTTCTCTATACTTGTCTGTATACAATTATATAACGAAACCCAGCCTTATGCTTGCTTTTCAGAAAACACATTGTGAATTTCTGCTCCCAGTATTATGTGTTTGGCAAAATCATATTTAATAGCTGTAGGGCATTCCATGTATGGTATTTTAATCTAAACCATTCTGTTGAGTTTGTGCAGTCATGTGCGTGAACCTCTCAGATCTGGGTCTGCAGGGAGCACAATTTGCCAAGGACCCCTGCTGCCGTGCTTGCAAATCAATTCATCTCCTAGCTTGTTGCAAGCCCGCATTTCCCAGTCAATAACAAAGCTCCGGAAATGTTCTTTTGCAGCCCCATTTCTGGGAGACCTGGGATTCCTCTGATGAGTGACTCTGGCTTATGGGTCTCCCAGACCACTGGTGGAAGATTACCTAGAGCCACACACAACTTTCCTTTCTTCTTCCCCTCGGGACCAGACTTGCACGGAGTCTGAAGGCTTCTCAGGCTTCTCCTAGCTCCTTTCCCATTTTCAAGGGCATTTCTCTTTCCCCTGAGACATTTCTTATACACTTAATCCCATCTTGGCATGTTTCTCAGAGGACTGAAAGGAGCACAGACATTCAAGTTGTTCTCAGGTTTGTATTCTCTACAACTAAACTCTTAATTGGTGAACTCTTAGCATATCATTCAAAGCACTGCCATTGCTCAGCAAATTAAGCCTGAGCACCTCCTCTCTCCACACTTGGCTCCAACCCATCTCCCCAGCCCCATCCAGTGCTCTTAGCCCAGGGCCTGCTGACCAAATAGTCTTCTATTTTCTCCTGCCTCCTCCACCCCCAACTCCCAAGAAAACATCTGTCTGGCTGATACCTCCTTCCTTCCTGATTTTTTAAAAAAATTTATTTATTTATTATTTATTTATTTATTATTTATTTATTTATTTATTTATGACAGAGAGAGAGGCAGAGACATAGGCAGAGGGAGAAGCAGACTCCCTGCGGGGAGCTTGATGTGAGACTTGATCCCAGGACCTGGGTATCATGCCCTGAGCCAAAGGCAGATGCCCAACCACTGAGCCACCCAGGTGTCCCTCCTTCTGGATTTCTTCTTGACTTTCCCACCCTGATGTTCTTTCTTCTCCATTTTTAAAGGGCACAGAAAAGTGTTTTCTGCAGTGTATTCACCCTTTTTGATATGTTATCAGAGAGGCTGTATAGTCCAGTGGTGAAGTGTACAATCTGTAATCAGACAGACCTAGATTATCATTTAAAACACACACTCACACACATACAAATTAGCTGAGATTGGATATGTTTGGGCAACAGTGAGCTAAACAAAAGAAATCCAAGATTTTTTGTTTTGTGTTGTTTTTAATTGCAAGACTTCCCAGAGCCCTTCAAATGTTCATACAGATTGTGACTTTCCAAGGCCAGTATTGATACTTTGCACAGCTTTTCTTGAATTTATTTGATCACAAAATCCTTTAAAAACACCGCCAGACATTACTTTTTTTCTTGGAACATACTGGGAAAGGGTATAAGTAGCCCTAGATTTTTACATGTGTGGTTTTTACAGTACTATATATATTCTCCAACGTGTTATAGTTATTTGCATATTTATCTTAACATGTTTTCCCACTTTAGCTTTAGCATGAGGCCTTGAAAATAAGGGGCACTTTCTCAGCTGAAAAATCACAGAATTTTAGTTAAGGTTCATGGATCGGAATAATATTTGGCAACTGGAGAAAGTTTGCCTCTACTTGCAGTGCTCTTCCACAGTCATTTTTATATCATAATATCCTGGGCTACGTTTCAGGCTGGAAAAATGATCTTGATGTTGGACAAAAAGACCTTGTTAACACGAGGCTAAGTACATTGTCTCTACAAGTCACTTTATTGGTACAGCATAAGTGGGTGTAAAGATAGAGGTTCATTTTAAGGGCAAGGAAGCAGGAGTCTGCAGACTCTGGGTCTTGGCCCCCTGGGCAGCGAGGAGGGCAGCCTGTGGCTTAGTTCTGATTGTTTTCGTTTCCAAGGCTGTGCTTGTCAAAGAGGTACTCGGCCAGGCCGGAATCCGGGGCCCCCATCTTAACCAGGTTTTGCACGTGATCACCCAGTTCTTTGATAGACTTCACCTGCTCATTCAGATAGTGCGTCTCCAGGAAGTCGCACAAATGGGGGTCGCCTTGGTCTGAGGCCAGAGTGTGCAATTCGAGCAACGACTGGTTCACATTCTTTTCCAAGAGCAGCGCACACTCCATGGCCCTCAGGCCGCTCTCCCAGTCGTCCCGGTCCGGTTTCTTGACGTCCCGCAGGCAGATCCGGCCCCCCCGCTGGTTCTGCAGGCGCATCAGCTTCTCGGCGTGCTGGGCCTCCTCCCGGGCCTGGCGAAGGAAGTACCTGGCGAAGTTGTTGAGCGCCACGTCCTCTCGGGAGAAGTAATAGGCCATAGACAGGTACGCGTAGGCCGCGTACAGCTCCAGGTTGATCTGGCGGTTGACGGCGGCCTCGCAGTCGGGGTGGAAGTTCTGGCGCACCCGGGAGCCGGCGCGGGCGCGGGCGCAGGCGGGCGGGGCTGGGTCCCGGGAGGCGGCGGCCGCGGCCAGAGGGCGCAGGGGCGCGGGGGCGCGGGGACGCCAGGGGCGCCCGGAGGCCCGCAGCGGCGGGAGCGCGAAGCCCGGGCGCGCGCAGCGCAGGGACAGCAGCGAGGCGCGGATGTTGGGGAGGAGCCGGAAACAGGGCCGCATGGCTCGGCTCCTTGCGGGCGGGGGCAGCGGGCCAGGGCGGCACAGCGTGCGGCCGGCGCCGGAGCTTCGGGTCGGCCGGCGAGCGCGGCCCCAGGCGACGGCGACCGCGTCACACACACCCGGGGCGCTCCCGAGGCGCCGCGTTCCGGTCGGGGGGCGTGGGCGGCCGGGGCGCACCTTAGTGGCGGGCGGGCGGCGGCGGGCTTGTCTTCCGTGGGCCACCTTCCGGGCGGTTTTTCGTGCTTTCTTTCTTCCTTTCTCACCTTCCTGCTGTGCGTGCGTTTGGTTCTGTCCGGGCTCACCTGCAGGTCGTCTGCAGCCCCGTTAACCCGGCGGTGCCCCGGCTCTGCCCGTGGGCCTTTGTGACTTACTAGTTCATCGAAGTCAAAAGTGCTGTCCCAAAAATAGGCGCTGGGACGGGCGGAAGGGAGGAGGCACCCGGCGACGCTGGCCCTCCCTCTGTGGACTCTTTCTTTCCAAAGCTCAAGGCGCGCGCGTGGGGGGGGGGGGGCACAGAGCCTTGAAATAGGATGAAACAAAATAGGTCCCAGCCAAAATGGATGCTTATAAATGGACTTTCTATTTATTTTAACAAGTGCAGGTACGGAAAGGACTGCTAGTACAAATTTTCAAGAGTCTGTAGTAAGAGTGCTTTTTTAAAAAAGTCATCTTATTTTTAAATAAAATGCATCTTTACTGCAAAATAAAACACTAGAAAAGTAGGAAGAAGATATAAACTAGTTCTAAACATGAGGTTATTTATCTGGTTTTTTTAACGCAGATACATAGAGTCTGAGCAGAGCTGTGGAGAAGTTGAATCACTATGTTGCACATCTGAAACTAATGTTACATTGTGTGTCAAGTAAAATGACTTTTTTTTTTTAAGGGCAAATGCCCAGCTTTTACTAACAGACTTGTAATGTTGAAGTTCCAATGCCTTTTCTTAGCCTCAAGAAGATAAATTTTCTTAGCTAACATGCTAGGAAGTGTCAACAATACCAGGTTGCATCCTAGGACAGCAAACTGGTTCTGCTTTCTCATTGATCTTTTCAATAATGAGATTATTTGAGGTGTGATTATCTTTGTTGAGAAGAGGTCAGATTCTAGTTTTTCTAGTGTATTTTCCAGGTGCCTTATTAAGTCTTGGCTTTTAAATCTTGCTGCTTCCTTTATGGCATGTATGAAATTTTTTCCCACATTTCTGGAGATCTGCTCACTCCTTCAAGAAATTTGAAAATTCTTTCATATTTTCATCAACACTGTCAAATTTCCCTTTTTAACTGATGCTTTATTTCAGCATTGATTTCCATTGGTATTGGCAGTTTTTTTCTGGCACTTCTCCCAACACAGACATTGCTATAACTTTGGAGTCATCATCTTTCAAGGACATAGCTGAGCTTGCAGGGTGGGATGCTCCCTGTGCTTCCTATTTCACTGACAGCATGCCAGGCTTGGCCTTCTCTTAGAGGGAGGATGAATTGTGGATTCTCCAAAATGTTTCATTTGGCTTTCCTCCCAACAGCCAACTCCTCTGCTTTATCGGTCATCATTTCAGGGCTGGTCTTGGGCAGTCCCAGGAGTCCATCTGCCAAAAGAAGTTTTTAAATAAAAAATAAATAAATAAAATAGTCTGAAAAAATAAATTTAAAATGGTATTTGGTTTTAAAAGAATGTTGTAACTGTTATAGTGTATTGAGAAAATGAGGATTAACTCAACAGAAGAAAATTCAGGAAATTTCTCTACTCAGAACCATGGTTAAAATGTTGATAATAATTCTCACAGATTAAAAAAAATCACAGAAGCTCAAAAGTAAATATATACCTTTGCAATAGCTTTCGAGAGGTATAATTGACATAAAATAAACTGCAGATACTTAAAATGTACAACTTGATAGAGTTGGATGTAGGTATATATCTGTGAAATCATTGCTAAAATCCAGATAATAAACATTTCATCACCTCTCAAAGTTCCCTCATGTTCTTTTATATTTTATAATCACTCCCTCCTGCCACTTTCTGCCCCACATTATCCCAGGCATCCATCGATCTGCTTTTCCTCACTATGTAGGTTAGTTTGCATTTTCTAGAATTTCATATAAACGATTGGTGTGAATTCCCTTTTCGCATGGTTTCTTTTGCTCAGCACGGTGGTTTTGCGATCTACCCATGTTGTAGTGTGTATGAATAGTTTTTGTTGTTGCATAGTTCTTCCATTGTGTAGATATACCACAATTGGTTTAACCTTTTCCCATCTCATGAACATTTTGCTTGTTTACAGTTTTTGGCTGTTGAAACAAAGCTGTTATGAACATTTCTCTCCAAGCCTTTGTATGGCTGTATATGCTTATTTTTCTTAGGTGAACACTTTATATGGAATGGCTGGACCATATGGTTAAGCATATGTTTAACTTTTTAAGAAACTTCAAATTGTTTTCCAATTTGTTGTACCATTTTACATTTCCATCAGCACTATGTGAGACTTCAAATTCCTTTACATCCTTACAACCACTGGTACTGTCACTTATTTCTTGTTAATTTAAAACTTAAAATTTAGCCATTCTGGTAGATGTATACTGGCATTTCTTTGTATTTTTAATTTGAATTCCTGTCATAGTTAATGATGCTGAGTACATTTTCTCATACTTCTTTGCCAGCCATGTATCTTGGGTGAAGCGTGCAAATCTTCTGCCCATTTTACATCCTGGGCCATTTCTTCTTATGGTTATTTGATATCTTTTGGTTGATATCTGAGTCTCTGATCTTATTGCTGCTTATATTCAGGCCTTCTTTCTGTTATCAGCATATTACTTTCTCCGTATCACTTTCCTAGATTTCCTTGTGCAAGTCAGACTACATTCCTAGGTCAGTTTCCTCAGCTGTAAATTCCAGATCCTACTTATTTCCATTGGGTCACTGAAAGGATTCAATAAAATAATTATGCAGAGGATTTGTCACAGAGCTTGGCACAGAATAAGCACTCAGGATATTCTTTAATAGTTCTTATTGGATAGTTTCTATTTAATTATTCAAGACCATTTATTTTATATTATTCAGTAAGCAATAATAATTATTATATATGGAAAACCTTATACAGCTTACACAGTATGCTTATATGCATTATACTATTATCATGTAGGGATAGTGAGGTCAAATTTCTTTTATAATATGGGCATATCAAACTTGTAGTTTGGTAGTAAGCTCTTTGGTCTCAAATGAGCTTCTTAAAGTGTACCGTAGATAGAGGTGGATGCCTAAGGTCTAGTTTCACTTAGTCTCTGCTAGCAGAATGCGATGGATATTCACCAAGAAATTTCCTACTCATTTTTGCTTTTCTCTATCCATCTTTGCTTTTATTTTCTCTAAACTTTTGCAACTCCTAAAACATAGTTCCCTAAAGAGAGGATCTGAAAATGATTCTTTAGTATTAAATGCCAACTGCTGCTACTAGTGTTTTAGTAGAAATGATGCTTTTCATATAAATGCTTATCCCCAAGGTAAAAAAAACCATAGCTATAAAACAAATGAAGGACGTGAAATGTAATGCAAAACAACATCATAAAACACAATACACACTGAATATTCCATGCTAATCTGTCAAAAATGTTTCCTGTTCCTTACAAAGTTTGTCATGTGTTTCACTAGATGTTGAAAATACAAGGATTTTTTTTTTTTTTTAAATTTAGGGACATTTTGATTTCCAGTGTTCATAGTAAACAATGTTATACCAAAAGTACAAACCTAGACCATGGCCCACCATTCTTCGCAAGCCATTTCTTTCTCAGTTTTTTTTTTTTTTTTTAAGATTTATTTATTTATTCACAGAGACAGAGAGAGAGACACACAGGCAGAGGGAGAAGCAGGCTTCATGCAGGGAACCTGATGTGGAACTCGATCGGGGGTCTCCGGGATCACGCCCAGGACTAAAGGCGGCGCTAAATTGCTGAGCCACCAGGGCTGTCTTCTTCCTCAGTTTTAATGGCTTCTTCTCTTCCTTGAACAGCCCTCTAAGCCTTGGAGATTCTCTGGTGCTCCCTTTACTTCTCCTTTGTCCTGTCCTCCCTTCTTTTACTTCTTCACGAAGTACATCTCATCTTTTTAGGTCCCATCAAATATGTTATTTTCTCTCTAAGGTCTTAGATAAGTTCATTTGGAATGAATCACTACTTTGTTGTTATTGTTGAAGACTTTGTTTATACTGAGAGTATATCATATCATGTTATAATTTCTTGTATATGGGCACATGCCTGTGTATACTTAAATGTGTGTTGGTGTGTGTGTGTCCTTACAGGCACAGCTTATCATCCTACTTATTTTTTTTTATTGAAGTATAGTTGACCCACTAGGTGTACACCATAGTGATTCCATAAGTCTCTAAGTTGTGCTATGCTCATCATAAGTGTAGCTGCTGTCTGTCACCATACAACCCTTACAATACCATTGACTATATTCCCTGTGATGTACCTTTCCTCCCTGTGACTTATTCATTCCATAATTGGGATCCTGGAGCTCCCACTCCCCTTCATGCATTTTGTCCATCCCCTCCCCCACTGGCAACCCATCTCATTTTTAAATTCCTAGTCCTATGCTTCTATCCCCCAGATAAATGGGGATAGGAAAATTTATTTCACATAGGGTATCAGCTTAGCCAAGTGCACATTTATAAGGTATACTAGGAGACGGCTTTGCTGTAAGTTATTTGAAAAGCTCTGTACTTTGCTGGTTTCAGACTTCTAAAAAATATTTATTTATTCATGAGAGACACAGAGGGGAGAGAGAGGCAGAGATACAGGCAGAGGGAGAAGCAGGCTCCCTGCGGGGAGCCCTATGTGGGACTCCATCCCAGGACCCTGGGATCATGCCCTGAGCCAAGGCAGAAGCTCAACCACTGAGCCACTCAGGCACACCTGTTTTCAGACTTAAAAGGAATAACAATATCCTCCATTTATGCTTTATAGATTTATTGGATGAAGTATTTGTTTTCTATGTAAAAATGCTTTGCCAATTGGAAATTTAAGGACTATATGAAAATGGGTTGTAATCCAATGAATAATGTTTCGATATATGTAATATATAGATCATGTTTTTATATTATTTTCTGTAGAGCATTTTATTTTAAATACAAGATATTTTTAGAATTTACCTACCTTGGAAAGTATATCAACAACATTTTCCATTTTTATGTTAATAGATGGGAGCAGTCATAAATAATAAGAAAAGGAAAGTTGAAAAGTACTTCTACCCCTTTATACTTGTATTTGTGATGAAGACATTTTTTCTCCTTTTCTCATCTCTTTCTATTCTCTCTTTTACATTCAAACATAGTTAGTCATGGTTTTAGCATTTCTTCATCTTATTACTGATCCTGGCCCTTTCAAAATTTCTTGCTGTTAGAAGCCTGAAATGCGACAAAGCTAGAGTGAATAGAAGTCCATTGATCACTGCAATATGAATTATGGATTGTGCAACTGCTATTAATGGAGTATCTGAGGGGTTTTTTTTTTTCCCCTGAGGGTTTTATAAAGAGGAGTAAAGGATTTTGTCTTGAGAAAAGGAGATGTATTGCTATTCTGTATTTTATCACTAGGAAATCTCTCAAAATTCTAAAGGGAGTGCTTGGACTTAGTGCTGGAGCACTTTCTTTACTCACTCTCAGATCCATTCAAAATGGGGAAACCTCCAGGTCACTTCATAATGAGTCAGAATTGAACTCTCAAGCCTTCTGCCTCTAAAACTAGAAGAGGTCTAGTAAACTCTGTTTTATTAATTTTGCTCTTTTTTTTTTTAAATCTGTGGTCAAAAGTGCAAGGTACGGTAACTCCCTACTCTACCTTCAGGACATGTCTGGCGTGCCACAAATCATTAGACTCCTAAAACCGTACTAATGTTTTAGCCACTGGATTTCTAGTTATAATTCTTCTATTCCTTAGCAAGGCCAGTATTTCCCGTCTTGGGCCATGCTCAGATTTGAACCTAACTGTTGATTATAGTGGTATAATGGGACGAATAGCATCCTATTAAAATCTTGTCCACCAAGGATCTGTGCATAGGCCTTTATTGGAAACAGGGGTCTTTGCGGATATAACCAAGTTAAAAATGAGATTGTCCTGGTTGAAGGTCTGTGTTGTTTTCAGTTACTGGTGTCCTCATAAGAAGAGGAAATTTATATAGATGCAGTCCACATGAGGGGAAGTCTGTGTGAAGTTAGAGGCAGCTCAGGTTGCTCTCAGAATCTAGGACAAGGATTTGCAAGCTTTTTCTAGAGAAAGCCAGATCAATATTTTAAGCTTGTGGGCCATAAGGTCCCTGTAGCATCTCTTCAACTTTGCTATTATAGTGTATTGCAAGCAGTCATAGACTATATGTAATGAGTAAGCATGGTTGTGTTTTAATAAGACTTTATTTATAAAGCTAGTAGTGGATCAGTCTTGGCCCTAATTGTGAAGTTTGCTGACTCCTGCTCTAGGAGATGAGGAACTCTTTATATGCTGCCATGTAGTATTTCTGATACTCATTCCATTAGTCTGGTAATGAATCCTGTCAGTTTCTTCTTCCTTTTCCTTTTCTTTTTTTTCTTTCTTTTTGTCTTTTTCTTTTTCTTTCTTTCTCTTTTTCTTCTTTCTTTCTTCTTTTTTTTCTTTTTTTCTTCTCTTCTCTTTCTCTTTCTCTTCTCTTCTCTTTCTCTTTTCTTTCTTTCTCTTTCTCTTTTCTTTCTCTTTCTCTTTCATCAGCAGTGCTCAGCCAAGCCAAATCAATTCCACATTTTCACCACAGCCCTCAATCAAGAAAGATCCTGCGCCCAGTGAGGTTATCTCCTTCCACCTCTGTCTATCCCCAATTACACAGGTAGAAATTCTAGCAAGTGCAATGCTATGGCATCCTAGGAATCAGTGCTGTGGAAGGTGGGTGTCAGACATCTTTTGTTACTTGTCCAGCAAGTGATCTACTTCCTGAATCACATCTTAGATTTGCTTCTTAGGGACGTTTTCAATAAAAACTTTTATAGGTTGGATTTCTAAGCAAACTTTCAGAAAAGGTCTCATTTGCAAGTGATTTATCAAATGCTGTGGGGTGGGGGGGGGGAGTAGTGGGGGGACAATGAAAGAGTGTGATTCAGTAAAATTCCATGCAGAGTAGGCTAGCTTCATGGGCTTGGGCAATCATGTAGCATCCCACACTGAGACAAGCCCTGGGCTTGGTTTAGTGCTCTGCCGATGATGTCTTGAAAGTCATAATAATCTTATTTTTGAACCTGTATTTTCTAAGTACAGTCTGGGGTCGGAGGCAGTGGAGTACGCACATGAGCAGACAAGTGCTTTTTGTGTATTTGTCATTCCTTGCCTCCCTGTGGGCATATAGTGTTCACAGCACTCCCAGAGCCTGAGCATGGGATTTTGGTGGAGCCGTAGTGAATGTCAAGGCAGCGCCCCTGAATGCAAGTACAAAGTAAGTGTGTTGTATCTGTGACGAGGAAGCTAGTGTGCCTGCAGGCCTCAGAGCTGCCTTTTTCCTTTGAAACAGAATTTGCTTGGAATGCAGAAAGAAGTCCGTGGCATTCCCAGGGACATGAAGGACCAAAGAGACTCAGCAGATCTTCTCTTACTAGTGTTATACTTCCCTGTGTCAGGTGGTCATTTCTGCTGAAAGTGATGACATAGTAGAAAAAGGGGCAATGAAACAACCCATAGTTCACTTTCCTTTCGATCCTTCTTAATCAGTAACCAAAGACGGCATGTTGGTCGAATGTGTGCCCATCAAGAAATGAAATAAAAACAGTTCAGTCCCGGGACACCTTGGTGACTTAGCAGTTGAGCATCTACCTTCAGCTCAAGTCATGATCCTTGGGTCCTGGAATCTAGTCTTGCATCAGGCTCCCCATGGGGAACCTGCTTCTCCCTCTGCCTGTGTCTCTGCCTCTCTCTGTGTGTCTCTCATAAATAAAGAAATAAAATCTTAAAAAAAATTCAGTCCCTTTTGTGTAGCATTTCCACTGTTCTGGTAACAATGAAATATATGTGCATGGACAAGCTAAAACAAATGAATTGTATAATTTCAGTGATCCTTTATATAAGTTAATAGCTCATATTTATATTTAAATCAGTCATGGCATGAGCTAAACATGAACAGTGAAATCCAGGCTGATAATTTAAAATGTTAAGGTTTAATAAATAAATAAATAAATAATAAATAATGAATGAATGAATGAATGAATGAATGTTAAGGTTTTTTTTCCCCCCTCTAAAATTACATTAAAACACCATGACAAGTCAGGAGACCACAGAAGAAAGTAAAATATTTTTTAAAAGGTTTTTTATTTTATTTTATTTTTTTATTCATGAAAGACATAGAGAGAGAGGCATACACATAGGCAGAGGGAAAGCAAGTTCCCCGTGGGGGAGCCCGATGTGGGACTGGATCCAGGACCCCAGGATCACAGTCTGAGCCAAAGGCAGATGCTCAACCACTGAGCCACCCAGGCGTCCTTCTCTTGGTACCTTTGATGGCATTTTTCCCCCTTCATTTTGATCTAGATGCACTAATCTTTTCACTTCACCATGGGGCCTGAATATGGGATAACTTGCACTGATCCCACAGGGGACTTCTGGAGCATGGACATACCTTGGAAATTGAGCTGGGGCAGGGAGCTGGGCTTTTATAGTTCTGCACCAGCCAGCCACAGCTCTCAGGGCTGCTCTGGGGAGATGTAATCACTCAGGCTCCCTGCTTGTCTGCATGTTCTGACAAAGCAGTTGCAGGACTGACCACCATGGTCCCAATAGTGTTACAGCTTCTCTTAGAAGAAGAAACACACAGAAGGTGGGGGTGGGGTGGTCCCCAAATGGTGAAAGGCTTCCCAGGGAATCTTGGGCAAGATACCAACAACTCCTACCTGGTCATCTGGCCTAATGTCTTACTGTGATCAGTGCAGGACCTAGGAGAAAATAGATGGCACACTTAAAAATCAGAATAATTCTAGATAGTTCAGTACTCCTGTGGCTGGTCTCAGGAGTGGTTCTCAGAACCGCAGGGAGAGTAAGCTATTCTTACAACCACCTAGAAGGGTACAATGACAGCTGGAAGGACATAGCAGGTCTCAGGGAACCTGGAAGGGAGGAGTCCAGGGGATTAAATACCTGGCCTCATTCTCTTCCTTCCCTTGCCTCCCTTGCTAGTGCTCTGCATAGGTTGGACCTAACAGAAAGCCAGAAGCTAGGGAACTCATTGTTCTGGTGCATTCACACTGACCTCTGGGGAGGAGGACAGAGCCAGAAAAGTTAGATCTGTAGCAGCAGATGTAAGACATCAGAGGGCTTCATGCTCTTCCAGTGTCCTGTGCCTAGATTAGCCAAATGTAAATGTGATTAACTCATTCCCTTGCTTTAAACCTTGGAATAGTCCCACTTTAAACTACAGCCTTGTGAAATATATTCTCCCTTGCTTCCTGCGACTATTCTTTCATGACTTCTAGCACCCTATAGTCTCTCTAAACCCCCAATATGCTTCCGTCTTTATGAATTTTCCTTTAGAGCCTGGAACGTTCCATTTGTTCCTTTCCCACAGGCCTTTATGTGCCGCATACACTACTTATAATGGTGTCCCACTCAGAACTACCCACAGGGGAGTGTGGGCAGAGAGTTATCAAGCCCTTTACCTTTAGCATGAGACTATGACCACTGGTTAACTCTCTACCTCTGTTCACATGTGAGTATACATCCAGGCAATCTTGCTGGTAGAAAAATAATCCCTCACTGGCAAATTAACATTGATCTTCTCTGAGCATGGTAACTCTTGTCTCTGAGCTTGCCTTTGTTAGGGTTTTTGGAAACTGGAGTTGTTATGAAAGATATTGGTTCTTATGAACATGAAGCATTTTAGCTAGGGCATCTCTTCTACTCATTCTGTGGGGATCCTGAGAGGACACTTGATATCACCATGCCAGAAAACTGTGGCTTCTATCCAAAGTCTTTCTGAGTGGCATGGTGCCAGGCTTATTGATATGAATGTTTAATGGAACTCAAGAAGACCCTTTGGTGGTTGCTACAATGAATATACAAGTTAATATGAATCTGTGTTTTGACAGCTCCTCTGGTGTGCCTGCTTTTCCCCAGCCCTGCAGTTGTCTACCACCCCCTCTCTTTTTTGTATCTCTGTCAGCTCACTCACTTCCATTATTCTTTTGATCACACTTTACATGGTCCTTGGAGGCCTCTGGGGAGTCCCATACTCTTCTACTTACCCTGTCATGAGACAGAATTAGAGTGATTATTACTGTTTTATTCCACTAAACTGAAAAATTCTTGTTGTCAGGGGAATGTCCATCCTTTTTACTCTTGTGTGTCTAGCACATAGATGGCACCTGATCCAATGCATGAAACAACACTGTTAATAAAGTGAATGAGGGGGGACACACCTAGGTGGCTCAGTAGTTGAGCATCTGCCTTTGGCTCAGGGCATGATCCTGGGGTCCTGGGATCAGGCTCCTCGCAGGCTGCTTCTCCCTCTGCCTCTGTCTCTGCCTCTCTCTCTCTCTCTGTGTCTCTTATGAATAAATAATTAAAATCTTTAAAAAAAATAAAGTGGGTGAGGGACTAAAATTCTCTCAAGTCCCAAACTTTCTGGTTCTGAATAACACTTAAGCAACATTTTTAAGGGGAGTTGTGGTCAGTTTAATGGGTTGGTTGTTGTGTACTTGATGGCTTATTTTTTCTCTATCTTTGCTACTAGTGGAGCCAGGTAAACCAAATATATTAATTTTGAGCCTTATAGTCTTAAAGGTTGAATGAACAGTCATCTTGAATTCAATTTGATTTGATTTGATTCAATTCCAAATATATATTTTGAGCACCTGATGCTGGATGATGCTAATTCTGCTATTTTAAACAATTCCATAATTTAGTGAAATAGCATTTAAATACAAGTTCTAAACCTTCTCCAGATAATCACAATGAAGAAAGGTAGAAGTCACTGAGTACTTGTGTATACTAAGCATCATACAAAGTATTCTGAGTATCCTGTCACTGAATTTTCACAAAAACTTGGGGCAGTAATCATAGTAATCACATTGTACTGTGAAAGAGTAAAGGACACCTAGATTTTAGGGCCTGTGTGGATTCAAAATCAAGTGGAAGAGCCGCATTCCATCATAGAAGGTTGAATCCAATCACAAACCAAGTGTAGGAGGATCAGTGTCTGCCTTGTACAGAGGTTAGAGTTTTTCTTAAAAGAAGTTGGGCGATGAGAGGGCACCTGGGTGGCTCAGTAGGATAAGTATCCCACCCTTGATTTCAGCTCATGGCATGGTCTCAGGATTCTGAGATGGGCCCCAAGTCGGGCTCTGTGCTCTGCGCTGAATGTGGAGCTTGCTTGGGATTCTCTCTCTCCCTGAGGAAAAAAAGAGAAAATAAAAAAGGGGGAAAGAAATTGGGCGATGAGGATTCTATGCAGAAAAAACATCATGGGAAGTTCCCAAATGCATTTATTTGGAGCAGAGAGGACTGCAGGCAAAACTTCTTTGGCATTGATTGCAGTATGGACAATTGTCTCTTAGGAGGAGAATTGATTGAACAATGTCAAGGTTTTTGAGTTTTCTTTCTAGTTCTAAAGGAATTAATGTTTTGCCAATGTCCTTTCTTGCTGTAATGTGTTGTGGCTTGAAATCCTATGAAATAGTAAAGTGCATAAAATATACATGTGCTGACCTTTATATGTGCTAGCAGTAGCTATTTTAAGGGCTAGAACCTTGGAATGCTGCTTCCACCAAGGATGTGGTTTGCCATTGTTGCTCCAATTACATAACACAGGGTTTCTTTCAGTTCATGGGACAGTGATGGAGATTGCAAGTATGTTCTTTGTAATCTCTTCTGCTTGTTATATTTATATTCTAGCTCTTTTTTTTTTTATTCTAGATCTTTTGATATTAGTTCAGGAGTAAGTATGTTTGAGATTGTTCTTGTCTTTGTTAAAGAGGCTAAGACACTTCATAATTTATCTCAACATTTTGTGATAATGATTATTTAATTCTGCTATTTTAAACAATTCCATAATTTAGTGAAATAGCATTTAAATACAAGTTCTAAACCTTCTCCAGTAATCACAATGAAGAAAGGTAGAAGTCACTGAGTACTTGTGTATACTAAGCATGATACAAAGTATTCTGAGTATCCTGTCACTGAATTTTCACAAAAACTTGGGGCAGTAGGAATCAGTATACCCATTCTGACTGTTTGCAATTAGAGGATATATGAGCATTTATCTCCAGTTTCATGCAATTTGAATGGATCTAGGAAAAATGTTTCTAATAATTCCATTTTCAATCAAAGTGGGAGGAATATCTTAGAAGTTAAATAATATAGCACTGCTGTCTTTAAAAAACATATATATATATATACACACACACACATATATATTTATTTATTTATTTATTTTACATGAGTAGGGGAGGAGCAGAGGGGGGAGGGAAAGGGAAAGGGAGAGAATCCAAGCAAAATCCTCATTGAGCATGGAGCCCCACCCCATGCAGGGCTCGATCCCACAAAGTTGAGATCATGGTCTGAGCTGAAAATAAAAGTCAGTTGCTCAAGTGACTGAGCCACCCAGACACCCCTGGCACTGCTATCTTTGTTGGTGGGGACTATAGTAGAGAATTTAGAACCAAAAAAGACCGCAGAGTTGTAATTTCTCTTACTTCACAAATGAAGAAGCTGTATGCTAGAAGGTATGGTACAGTTACAAATTTTGATAGCAACCTGCCTGCCTTAGGACAATGATCTTTTCAAGTATACTACACTCACCTAATACCTGATGTATTTTCCCTGTAAGATTAGTATATTAGAATATAGTAAAACCAAGAGATCCTAGTGTGTGCTTACTCAGTGACAAGGGAGGGATGGCTTTCCTTTGTATCCAAGTCAAACAATAAAATATTGCTTCTCAATAAAGAGTTGCTGATTATCATAATCTCCTCAACAGAAGCTTTGGATGGCTGTGTAGAATCTGAGTAAAAGGGTCAAACAATTGTATTTTTCAGGTATTTATAAAAGTTAGTTCAATTTTTAGAATACTCAACCACTCAATTAACTTGGGTCTGCTAACACCAGTTAGTGACCACCATGTCTTGGAGGTGTTATATTAATCTGGTGGCACTCTACATATGAATCCTGTTCTCAAGAATCTCATCAAAACAAAACAAACCAAAACAACCCTTCTTATATCCTCGTCTCACTTTAAGAAATTTATTGCATGGAGAAAATACAGTGCATAAAGAGTATGTATAAAATGTCTTCCTATGGAATATTGACAAATATAGAAGAGTCAACAATGGAATATCATACAGCTCTTTAATAGAATTAAGTAGTTCTCTTCATATTAATGTGATATTGTCCAAGATATTTTTCAATGAAGAAAGCAATGTGTGTATGTGTGTACACATTCATATTTGGAGGGGAATAAGAGGACGTATATTAAAGTGTTTACACATACACATCAAACATCTGTATAACAAGTAGAAAAAATGTCAGAAAAGATGGGCACTGAGCAATTAATTTTAACTTCTGACCAATTGGATTCAATTGGGAGAGAGGAAGATGTGGATTTAGTTTTTTACACATCAAGCTTTTTATACATTTTTAAAGTACACGTGATTATGGTGATTTTACTTTGACTTCTGTTTCAGTATTTTTTTAAACTAGAAAAATAGAAAAGGAGGCTTTTGAATGAAGCCCCAGATAATCACAGAGAGAAGGGGAAATGTAAGTAAAGGAGACTTTCAATGAAGCAAGTGACTATAGCCTAGTCACATACCTGTCCATTGAAAGCAGCTGATGTGGTGCCACAGTGAGAGAAATGTGGGAGTGATCATAAAAAATAACGGTTTTTTAAAGCTCTTGGGGCAAATTGAGATGGTGATGTAGATTAGGAAATATTAGTAGAAAATTAAGATAGAATAGGTTTCATAAAGATTAAAAACAAGTGCGCTTGTGGAAGGGAGAATGACAATTTGTGACCATCTGGAATATAGATTCTACATTATAGCCCCAGAATCTAGGGCTGTTATTTTGTCACAGGTATTGTGTTGGTTTTGATACTAAACCACAATTGTATTGTACATCTAAAACTCATATAACATTGTACGTCAACTAGATTTCAATAACAAAACTTTTTAAAAAGAAAAAAAAAAGAAAAAAAGAAAAATATTATTTATATTTTATCAACATATATACCAGCAATATTTTCTTTTAATCTTATTATTAATTTGGTCCACCTAAATATGACATGATATAATTAAGGGACTAAAAGTTTTACTTACATCTTTCTTTTTCTGCGATAAAAATAATACAAATTTCAGTTCAATAACCTTTACAATAATTTGTTACCTTTGAGCATGAATAAATTTCTGTCCAAAAATTGGCAAAGAGTTTTAAAAATCAGTGTTTTGTGGTTCATTTAATTATAAGCCCAAAGCTAAGTTGTGTATTTATCTTCATAATATAGAAAAATGGTGTTATCAAACTTCTCACTCACTGAATTGATGACATGCACTCATGCATGCCTATTGGAAAAACACTAAAATAAATGAAATATGAAGATATTTTAGGATAGTGTATGCAGGACACTTGAGACTGCCCCTCTTCACCCAAGAATTGTTTTCTGTAACTAGAAATTAGTCATTTCTACCTAAAGGATTAAAAGGAGGAAGAAGGAGGAGAAGGGGAGGGGAGGGGAGGAAGGAGGAAGGAAGGAAGGAAGAAACGGAAGAAGACAGCCTACATCCCCCCTCCCTCCTCCTCTTCTCTTCTCCTTCTTTCTTTCTTTCTTTTCTTTTCTTTCTTCTTTCTTTCTTTCTTTCTGTCGTTCTTTCTCTTTCTTCTGTTTAAAATAGGATTTTATAGCTTTGCATTTAGTAAGTGCTTCTAAGGTTACATGGCATTCACATCTTTGGTCCTTAGTCATAGTTCATATGTAATACAATTGAGAAAATGATAATTGGGACAAGCATTGATATATGGGTAGTCTACCTTTCTTGCTTTCTCTAGTAAGAGTTCCTGGGGATAAAAATCAATCACAAGATTGCTGGAATTTCATTGTTGTGGAATTTATATATTCACATTTTGAGATCTAAGATTCTACTGACTATTCTCCTAATCTCTGGATTGGCCCTTTAAATCTCTTGGACCTTAATCTTCTCAGGTTAACTCTTTGGTTTATGGGGTGCTGTTCAGTTGGAATGTTTGCTGATGGCCTGTGTTGCTCCCCAATATATTCCAAATCCCACCATTTAGAAGACAATTGGCATAAAAAATTGTGCAGTTTGTGTTCTTTAGACAAGTGGGTTACAACTGAGCAGTGTAAAGGTGGCTGTGATCTTGCCTGTGCATCTTCCTTAGTCTGTGTCCATTGAAGAAAGGGATGCTCATTGTATACTGGTACTGTTCATGTGCCAATCTGGTTGCCACAAGGGTTGCCATTTTTTAAACTTGCACAAAGGCATTCCATGGCTTCACAACAACCCTGATCTGAAAGAATTTTAATTTTGACTCACCTTTTTATGATATTGAAATCAGATAGTGATTATGTCCTTGAACCTTAGGTCCAAAGGTCAAATTTTAAAAGTTCAACTTCATTTCCCCACCCAACTCTAAGTTGGGAACTTGTTTTCCTTATCTCTGAATCCTTGTGTGTTGGATATGACTAGCACATTCAACAATAAATAGTTGCTGAATGAATGGAAGGATGGATGGATGGATGGATGGATGGATGAATGAATGAATGAATAAATAAATATTGATTCACTCAAAGTCATGGTAAATACTATTTTAAAAGGATAGAGATTTGGGTCATGAAAATACCACCTTTATAGGAGTGTCACCTGGATCACTGGGAGTCAGTGGTAAATGTTTTGCTTTATTTCCTTAGATGTAAAGAAAAGGTTAGAAGAGTTTCTTTAGAAGTGCCATTGTTTGCTCCAATATTGCAGACATAAGTCCATATATACTTCTGTATACCAAGACCACAAGTCTGGAGGTAGCTGACAATCTGTGATGGACTAGCAAATGGAATGTGACAGATCTTCTAGAACTGAATGAATCCTGGATGAACCATAGATTTTCCTGTGGGACCTTAAAGACATCACTAAGAACCTGTCCCTTAAGATCATAGCATATTGGCAAATTTTATGTACTGAATTGTTTCACCCCACCCCCCAAATCTATATGTTGAGGTCTTAACCCCCAATATGACTATATTTGGAGATAGGACCTTTTAGGAGGATAATAGGTAAGTTAGGTCATAAAGGGTTGGTGTACTGCACAGAGAAAAAGCCATGTGAGCACACAGAGAGAAGAAGATGGCTATCTATAAGCCAAGGAAAGAGCTCTCACCAGAAATCCACACTGCTGGCACCTCCATCTTAGATTTCTGCTCTCTAGAAGTCTGGAAAATACATTTCAGTTGTTTACACCACCTAGTCTTTAGCATTTTGTTATGGCAGCCTGAGCAGACTAAATAGCTAATAGTCCTTTGTGCCATTAAGTTATGACTGTCACAAGACTTCTTTTGAGACTGAAACCAAATAGTAATTGAAATGTGGACACGTCAAAGCCACGTAGGAGCATCAGAGAAGTAAGATATCAGAGTATATTAAAAGCTTTTTGATTCATGCATTTTTCTGAGTTTAGTTATGATACAAAATGGAGACAAATTAGGAGAGGAGGGAAAACCACTAAAATATCAGTCATTTCTGGGTGAAATAACTAAATGCTATTTTATGTTAAGGGAGAGTAAGAGCTGAGTTGTATTGTTAGGGCAAGACACACAAGAGAGCACGATGGAAAAAAAATAAGGAGCTGGTAGTCCAAAGGAAGTTCACTTGGTACTGTTGTCTTTGGGTAATATCTGGTCCCGTATGTGAAAGTTGTTATTTTAGGGGGAGCTGATAATAACTGCTAAACCACAAGGGCATCTTTTCAGTATGATACTCTTTCTCAAAACATACACCTTCTCATTGCCAGGGCAAGCTAAGCTGTGTTTATAAAGATCTTGAATAAGACTTTGTTACCACATTGAGAAAGCATATGAAGAGAAAAGGATAGCCATATTAAAGTCAAGTTTAAAGCTTATGAATTCAAATAATGGTTAAAAGGCCTATTTTCTAGTAGGAATTAAAATAGAGGTTTGTGTTACTTTGTTGGTTCTCAGATTTTTTTTTTTCTTTTGACCTGTGAAACAAACTGGAATTTTTTTTTTAAGATTTTATTTATTTATTCGTGAGAGACACACACACACAGAGAGAGAGAGCAGAGACACAGGCAGAGGGAGAAGCAGGTTCCATGCAGGGAGCCTGACGTGGGACTCGATCCCGGGACTGCAGGATCGTGTCCTGGGCCGAAGGCAGACGCTAAACCGCTGAGCCACCCAAGGATCCCCCAAACTTGAATTTTTTAATGAAAACTATTTCTTAGCACTCACTATTTCCTCTTATTTATTTTTTATTTTTTAAAAAGATTTTATTTTTGACAGAGCAATAGAGCAGAAGCAGGGGGAGGGGCAGAGGCAGAGGGAGAAGCAGACTCCCTGCTGATCAGAGAGCCAGATTTAGGGCTTGGGGCTCGATCCCAGGACCCTGGGATCATGACCTGAGCTGAAGGCAGATGTTTTACTGATTGAGCCACCCAGGCACCCCTCATCATTTCCTTTTAAAACTGCTTAGCTATACATCTTAGCAGTTTGATGCATGTATATTCATACATGTCCCCCTTGGTGTTTTAGTAAACGTGTATCTCAACATCATTTTAGATGACAAGATATTCCATTACTCTTCACAATATGTGCTAGCCTGAATATAATGTGTGTGTGTGTGTGTGTGTGTATTTCTGTGAACAATTCTTATGTGAGCTTGCATTATCATTTATGAATAACCTCTAAATTGGGAATTATATTTTCTGCTTCTATAATGGAAGCAGTTAGGGAAATATAATTACCTTATGTATTTAAAATGATCTAATTCATGGGATTCTCAGCACGTGCCTTCTTTGATTGCTAGAAATATTTTAAAATGGCATTCTTGAAAGTGATGAATCACTTCAGCAGAGGGTATTCTGAATGCCTTGAGAAGACTATTGCGCTCTGAGGTGTGATTTTTCCAGATATGCATGATCATTAGCACCTGTCTTCTGTCATATCCAACCGCTTAAACTTAGGGCCAACCATGGGCAAGAGCCAGGTCAGGGAGACAGATGCTTGAGAGGATTTAGTTCTCCACCATGACATCCTCTGAAATACTGATCGGTCACAGAATTGGCTTGACTCTTAGTTTAAAAAAAAAAAAAAAGTGGTAAGGATCTGATGTGATTCTGATGATCTGATATCATTGCTTCCTTCTCAAGAAAGAGAGCCAAAAATGTAGCCTGATACAGAATATAGAAGAAAAGATCCCTCCATTAAATGTGAAGGGGCCAGAAGTGGTAACTCATTATTGGAATTGATTTTAATACTTGATGATGCCTATATAAAAATAATGTAAGTACTTTGGAGTGAGACTTGAATAAAATTTTTTACCTTGAGAAATAATCAATTGAATGACAGCTATCTGAATAGCTGGTATAGATATTATACCTATTTTGACTGATGCTTTTGTTTTTCCCTTTTTTTTAATTAAAAAAAAAAACAGAGGCAATGTAGATCTGGAATGAATCAAGTTTTCCAAGTCTTTTACATTTCCTGTTTCCGCCCATAATTTAATCCCCTTCCATTGAGCCAGAAAAATATTCTTCCCAAACTGAAAAAGAAGTTATTCTTCATCAGATTTGATTTATGAT
>NW_023329883.1:0-29373 GCF_011100685.1 Canis lupus familiaris | reverse complement strand
TTATACTTTTAATAAAACAGGGATATACAAAGCACCTGGGGGCTAGTTGGTTATACATCTGTCTTGGCTAAGGTCATGATCAGGGTCCTGGGATCAAGTCCTGTATTGGGCTCTTTGCTCAGCAGGGAGTCTGCTCCTCCTTCTTCTTCTATCCTTCCCCCTTGCTTGTGCTCTCAAATAAATAAAATAAATAAATAAATAAATAAATAATAGATAGATAGATAGATAGATAGATAGATAGATTTAAACAGGATATATACACAATTATAAGGCAACTCCATAATGTATATCATTAGGGTTTTCCCATTAGTATTTGGCTGTTTGTTTATTGGTTTCTAATGAAATGTGAAAAAGATAATTTTGTTGAAAAAGATCAGAATATGGCCAAAATTTATAATTGTGACACACTGTAAAAAAAAAAAAAAAAAAAAAAAAAAAAAAATTGTGACACACTGTAAAGATTAGTACACAAGATGTATGAGATTTTTGGATAAGTGACTAAGAATATTGGTTTCAATGTCTTCATTTGTAAACTCAAATTTAAGGTTAGATGAGCCCAAGGTTTCTCCAGCTCAAAATTATTTTGTGCAATATTAGAATTACAAGCCATTTATTACACATTACCTTTTGACTAAGTCTTATGTGTTCTCAAATGATATCTATAGTAAATACAAATGAGCACTAGCTATTCCAACCATTAACTAATATTGGGAAAGCATTTTTGAAACTCTAATATATGTACTCTCTGTACTCAGTCTTTTCATACACTTGCCAGAGTAATAGAAATCAGAGACTGTCAGCAGACACTAAAATTCTTTAGCACTTGACACTTCAAATATCTTCTGGCAACATCCCCAAGATGATGTCAGCTTCTGTACAGTACCAAACATTTAATACTCCCCCAGAGCGTCTCACTTTCAAAGTTGGTGCACTTTGAAATATCAAGTGCAGTAATGGTTTTTCTCCAACTGGTGACTGAAATCTTAGAAGTTATGCTGATCTCAACAATGAATGATATTATGATAGGGAAAACAAAGTGAAAGAAACATAAAATACATATTAAATGTCTGAGAAAACATTTATAATGAACAGATGCCTTAAAAAGCATTCTAGAGACAGCTATGTTAATGGTATAATTAAAACTGAACTTAATTAAAATAATATTTTAAAGGAAAACATTCCCTTTAGATAGAAGTCTAATGAATGTTGACTCAGTATAGCTGTTGATCCTATTTCTTAAATACCACATTTCAGAGAGATTTTATTGTGATTAATCATGTATTGCATCATATATTTTAGCATCTATGGGTAAATAATTTGTTGCCTATATGCCAATTTGTATATTAATAAATATTTTTAAATCAGAAACTTAGCTTAATTTTTAAATAAAATAACACTTTTTCCTGCTGTCTTAAAAAGCTAACTCCAAATCTGACTAAAGTTTTTCTAAGCAACTGCAGTACATAGAGTATTTTAATCACCAATTTAGGGATTCTCACTTATGCATGGCAAAATAAATGTTCCAAAACTAAAGTCACATTGATAACAATGGTCTTTGGTTTATTTTGCTGATTAAAATAATGTACGATAAATAAGACACTGGGAATTATGGGGAACAAGAAACTGAGAAAGTCACTTACAATTCCACCATCTACAACCATATTTCCTTTCTTCTTTTTCTTTTTTTTTTTAATTTTTATTTATTTATGATAGTTACAGAGAGAGAGGAGGCAGAGACACAGGCAGAGGGAGAAGCAGGCTCCATGCCGGGAGCCCGATGTGGGATTCGATCCCGGGTCTCCAGGATCACGCCCTGGGCCAAAGGCAGGCGCCAAACCGCTGCGCCACCCAGGGATCCCTCTTCTTTTTTTTCTTTTTGGTTTTCACATAGAGTAATATTTCTATAAGATTATGCATTCTGCATTCTTTCCAGAGCAATATATCATAACCACTTCTCCATTAAAAGTTTACAACTCCATTTTTTAATGAAATAAACATCCATTCTATTATGCTAAGGCACCTCTACTGGGTTATCAGGTGATCTCTAAGGTTTTTTTTTTCTCTTAATCATAATTTACGTTATATCCCTAAAACAGTAAATACATTATTAAGTACCTTATGCAAAAAGCAGTCTACAGGAAGGTAATTTAGCAATTAAGTGACATGAAGCCTCTGCCATTTTTTCAGTCTCTTAATCTTTCCCTTCTGATAGCCAAGCAACTACAAAATCTCCAGGCTTTATTTTCCTTATACAATTTTATTGAAAGATAGAAAGTGTAAGAGGTAACCAGAGTGACAAGAGATTTATTAATATATCTTTGTCCTTTGGTCAAAGAAAGAGAAAATCTCTCCAAGGGACCACCAGCAATTCTCATGACTCATCGGCCAAAACCGAATCACCTGAGAACACCTAATTACAGGACAGAGACTGAGAACAAGGGATAAAGGATCAGAATTGGACTAGATTAATTGTGCTTCATCCCCTTGGTCTGGCACACTGATGAAAGATCAGTTTTCACATGGCAAAGTAAGAACAGGCATCCTGTTGATTGAGAAAATAACTAGATTAAGAAAATCTTGCCATTTATTACCTAAGAAATACTAGCACTTTATATATGCACGAGCAGTACATGATAATGTATTCATCAAAAATGTGACCATTTTTTCTAAGTTCTTATTAGCTGAGAATCGAGTTGCCCTGATGACTCTCCCCCTGGTGGTATTCCTTTTCTTGCTTGTTATTGTGGATTCTAACATCTTGCATATTGGAAATATAGGTGATTTTTAAAATTTTGCCTATTAATTTTTATTTCCTGAACTTCGGTGCTTTGGAGAAATGTTTTAAAAATTTACTCTTGCACATTTCATGTATCTCATAGGTTGTTTTTATTTTAATTTAAATTCAAGTTAGTTAACGTACCGTGTAATATTAGTTTCAGATTTACCACGTATGTGATTCAACGCTTGGATACAAGACCTGGTGCTCATCACAAGTGCCTTCCTTAGTCCTCATCATCTTTTTTTTTTTTTTTTTCCTCATCACCTTTTTAACCTATCCCCTCCACCACCTCTCCTCTGGTAACCGTGTCAGTTTAACTTCAATCTATAGTTAAGAGCGTGTGTATCTTGGTTTGCCTCTCTCTCTCTCTTTTATCCCCTTTGCTCATTTGTTTTGTTTTCTGACATTCCACATATGAGTGAAATCGTATGGTATCTGTCTTTCTCTGTCTTGTTTTGCTTACCATAATACCATCTAGTTCCATTCATGTTCTTGCAAATGCCAAGATTTCATTCTATTTTGATAACTGAGTAATATTCCATTGTACACACACACACACACACACACACACACACCACCTCTTCTTTATCCATTCATCAGTCGATGGGTGCTTGGGGCTGTTTCTGTAATCTGGCTATTGTAGATATATATGCTGCTATAAACACTTGAAGTAAATTTCTAGGAGTGCAATTACTAGATTGTAGGGTAGTTCTATTTTTAAATTTTTGAGGAACCTTCTACTGTTTCTAGAGTGGCTATACCAGTTTGCATTCCCACCAACAGTGCAGGAGCATTCCCCTTTCTCCAGAACCTCACCAGCTTTTGCTGTTTCTTGTGGTTTTTGATTTTAGCCATTCTGACAGTGTGAGGTGATTTTTCATTGTAGTTTTGACTTGTATTTCCCTGATGATCAGTGATGTTAAACATGTTTTCATGTGTCTGTTGGCCATCTGTATGTCTTCTTTGGAGAAAAATGTCTATTCAGATTTTCTGCCCATTTTTTAATTGAATTATTCAGTTTTGGTGTGTTGTGTTTTATATGTTTAGGAAAAATAATGTTTCTTCTTCAACAAACTGTACTGGGAAACCTGGACAGCAACACAAAAGAATGAAAGTATGCCACTTCCTTACCCCATACACAAAAATAAACTCAAAATGATTAAAGAACTAAATGTGAGACCTGAACCATGAAAATTCTGGAAGAGAGCACAGTCAGTAACCACTTTGACATTTGCCATAGCCACCCTCTTTCTAGGTATATCTCTTTTGGCAAGGGAAACAAAAGTAAAAATAAATGATTGGCACTTCATCAAAATAAAAAAAAAAAACTTTGCACAACAAAGGAAAAAATTAGCGAAACTAAGAGCAACCTATAGTGTGGGAGAAGATATTTGCAAGTGACATATCAGATAAAAGGGTTAGTATCCAAATATACAAAGAACTTAGATGCTATAAAGTTGCTGAGTGGGGAGTGTTTACATAGAAAAATTCTACCTAAATATTCCTGCTTTCTAGAAAGCTAAAGAGGGAAAAAATAAGGAACGTCCATATTGCTGGGTCAGGCTATGGAATTAGTTGACAATAATAAAAATGGGGCCACCAATGATTAGCCCATCAGACATCATGAACCCATAACATCCTTCTGGAGTCATTGGCAATTCACCAAATGATGCAGAGAAAGGGAACTTTTATGGATGATGAGGGTGGATCTTTGACTGTAATGGAATGAATTCTGGTATAATTGAAGAAAAATCCCTCTCTTCAAGGACCATATTGTTCAAAAGGTAGATGTAGTAAGCCAAGCAGAACTAAAACATTGATGATATGATGTGTAAGAGTTTATAAAAATCTTTCACAAAAAAATTTAGTCTTACAGATTTACATTAAGTACTGCCTGAAAGTCTTTCTGAAAGTCAGGTTACCAGAGATCTACATGTCTGCTTATGCCTTTGACTTTCTACCCCCCTAATTCTGGAGATACTCAAGGATAGCCACTTTATCTGAACTGGACCTTGTATTCCTAATTACTATTTAAGTGCTTATCTGTATTCATCTTGTAAAATTACATTTCTTAAGGGAAATTATAAAGATTATTTCTCACCTAATAACAACGCCTTTAAAATATAGGTAATTTATTTCTATAATTGTAAAGCCTCTTTTCAGTAGGTGAATACAAATCGAGTTGACCATAATCAAAGCAAACAGGCATAGATCAAATGGCAATAACATAGAACAGATATATAGAAGCAATATTATTTTTAAAACCTTTTTGATTTTTTTTTAATTTTTAAAGATTTTACTTATTTATTCATGAGGGACACACACAGAGAGGCAGAGACATACGCAGAAGGAGAAGCAGGCTCCCTCCAGGGGAGGGATTGCAGGACCCCGGGATCAGGACCTGAGACAAAGGTAGATGCTCAACACCTGAGCCACCCAGGTGCACCAATATTCAGTTCCATTGAGGTGAACCAGCAGTGATATTATAAGTTACAAATAGCATTGGTGCTGTGTTGATAATGATTATTATAAGGGTTTTGGTGCTTACTGTAGCCTGACTCTTAGAGCTACATTTTCTATCATTCACTTTCAGTACATGAGAAACCAGGCTATGGAAGCTTAAGAAAATTTGCTAAGACACCCAGCTTGTAAGTAAAGAGGATTTTATTCCAGCATATATCTGTTTGGCTTTATAATCTATAGGCTAAACCTGCCGTGTAAAAGGTAATATTATCAATTTCAAAGTAACCAAATATGAAAGCAATAGATAGAAAAGGAAAAAAATAGGATATAAAAATTTGTAAGTTGTAACAAGCTCTACCAACTGAGAATATTTTTTCACCTTTGAATGAATTCAAAATGCCAGATTTAAAATATAAACTACACTAGCTATGGGATATTTGTCTTTATAAATATTCAATAAAATCTGTGGCTCATGAGCTTGTAACATTACAGTAAAAAGTGAATTCAAAATAACAAATACTGTTATTCAAATATGAAACCACAGACTGATCGTCTAACTATTCTAACACTAAAACATTCCAACACTTTTGCAGTATATTTAACAATAATTATAATAATAATATCAATTTTAAAGTGATTATACTAAAGCAATTAGTATATTAATAGCTGTATATCCTAAGTTTCAAGAGAAAGTTTAGATTTAAGCATCTCTCTATATATACAGTGTCAATATATATAAAGAGTTATATATATATATCTTTCTCTCCCTCTCTCACTCTCTCTACCTACCTCTCCTCTGAATTTCTCTCTCTCTAACAGAAATAAGCATAATAAATAAGAGTTTCTTTTAGAAAACAAATTCCCTCTACCAGCACCTTCCAGTAATCACTGGCTTCACTATCAGTATTGAATTCTGAATATTTAATATGCTTTGGAAATAGTCCTAAGAGATCCAAATTTCAGTTGTTCTATTTACTAACTACAAAACCCTGTCAGTAAGCTGGACCATGGGACCTAAAAAATATTAGTGCCTCCACACACATTTCTTAGAGTTAAGATTTCAATTATATTTTAAAAATTAGCTTTCATTGGAAAAGAGTAAACTAAACATGGTGTACAGGACAAAGTGAAGCCATAGCTGAAAACCATAAACTTAGCTCTCAATTTTGGAATATAGATAGAAATTTAAGCTCCGTAATAGATGTCATCTATTTACTTTGAAACAAAATTAATATGCTACTTTAATTATTATCACCTCATTAATATAAATATGCATAACAAAATAATAAATCTTGAAGGATATCCCCCTTTTCAAACTGTTTTTTAGGTCTACTAATTTCCTGTGCTGACAAAATTGGTTTCCTGTGCTGCAGGAACTGGAAATTAAATTTTTCAATTTAAAGAGCCCCCAAAATAATAAACAAATTAAATTATATCACAAGTTCAATTATTCAATATAGCAATATAATGTAGTTTACCGTGGTCACTTTAAGTAGCTCTTTAAAAAGATCCAGAAAGTATAAATTTGACCTAAACATCAATTTCAGTACCCTATGTTTTTGTACCATTTCCTTAATTTCTGTGAATCACTTCAAATTTGTCTAAGATCTCCTAGTCTATTCCATCTTTCTGCTCTTGTCTGCTCTTGCATCCCTTTTTGGCTCTAGATTCTTCCTTGAATTGTGAAATCCAGTTCTTTGGCTTCTACAAGAATACCCTCAAGCAAACATTTCTTAGTAACTTTACTGAAGAACTGGATACTCAGTCAAAAAGGATTGTATTTGGCTTTATTCTCAATTCACCTCTACTCTGTCCTTTCTCTGTCTCTCTGCCTCTGTCTGTCTCTGTGTGTCTGTCTCCCTTTTACACACACACATATAATGTTTGTCGGGTCATGCCACAGAGAGAAATTATTTACCTTGGGAATCTCGGGTTCCACTACATATAGTTTGTCAAAGAATTATTTCTTATGAATCCCCTGCAATTTTTAAGGGCACACAGGTTTGTACATATTGTTCATTTTGTTATGGCAATACTGTATAGAACTTGATGAGGTTGTAATATTTTTCTCTGGGCTCAAATCTAGTATGTGCCGACGTAGAGAAATGCCACACAGAAGATGCCACTAGAGCTTTTAGGCTGGATCGTGCTTCTATTGGCAGTTGTGTTCATTTCTTACATGATGCTTGTATAAAGAAATAGAAGCTGTCAGTCATTAAAATGGAAGGCATTCAGCTTTGTGCCTGTCTGAGGATAAAATTGGATTTCTCTGTCTGGGCTCTGCTGATTCCTTTTTATTCCACAAAGCAAATTGCTTTTCCAAGGTGTCGATATTAACGGAAAAAGCCTTTGCTAGGACAGGTAGTACTAAAAGCTTATTAGGAACAATACTTTGTATTCTCTCCTGAATATCATACTATTGGAGAATAGATTCATGGAATACAAAACTCATTTTGAAAGTTTTGTGCAATTTCATGTGTTTTACTATTTTTTTATCTTTCATTCCCATTCCCTTCTCGTCTTGTTTGTGTCTAATGCATCACATTTTTCACATTTATTGACAGTGCAATACTTCATTTTGGAAGCAATAGACAGCTTTAGCAAATGGCTACATTTGTGATGAAAAACCAGATAAAAATTTTAGGGTCAAAAATAAGATATTATTCTATAGCCTTTGTTGATACATTTGAGAAATTGTTTCAAGCATGCTAATTATTTCTGTAGCCATCTTTGTACAATTGACGGCCTTAAGTGCCAAACATCAGTGTTTCCCTATGGTATTTCTACTATATGTATTTCTACTATAACAAGGGAAATTTATAATGCAGCACATATAATTTAAACACATATAATTAAATCAAATTTGATTTAAACACAAAGTTTGAGTACATATTATGTAAATTGATACCTTCATCATTCATGTTCCCTAACACCGCAGTAATTTCAAAAGGTTTGATGTAAATATAGTCATCAAGTTGCAATTGAGGTACTTAGATCTTTTTTTCCAACTATTTAAATTTACTTTTAATACCACTGAGACATAAAATGGTTTGTCATTTAGGTGAATATGAATCAAAGTTTACTAAGGTACTAATGAATTTCATAAAGGTGTGTCTCCACAAAAGTAATTCATGGTTCTGGGCCCCTGGGTGGTTCAGTCATTGAGTGTCTGACTCTTGGTTTTGGCCCAGGTCCTCATCTCAGAGTCCTGAGCTCCAGTCGCACTTGAACCCTGTGCTGGGTCTGCACAGTGGGCACTTAGGATTAATTACCTCTTCCTCTCTCTCTTCCTCTGAGCCCGGCTTCTGGGTGCACTCTCTCCCTCTTTCTCTCTCTTTCAAATAAGTAAATAAGTAAATAAATAAATAAATTTAAAAAACCATTTTTTAAAAGGTCATTCATGGTTCATTTACCTCCGCTGTGACTCTGATTGAAGATAACTGTATAAAAAGCAAAAACTGGGGTGCCTGGGTGGTTCAGTCAGTTAAGCATCTGCCTTCATCTCAGGTCCTGATTCTAAGTCCTGGGATGCAGCCTTGCTTCTGGGTCCCTGCTCAGAGGGGAGACTGCTTCTCCCTCTCTCCACTGCTTGTGCTGTCACTATCTCTGTCTCTCTCTCTCAAATGAATAAATAAATAAATAAATAAATAAATAAATAAATAAATAAATAAATAAATAAAAATTTTTAAGGAGCAAAAATTGGGTAGCCATTTGGAATTTTAAGTTTTAGAATCCTGGAATTTTATTTGTAATATCATTTAGAAATAAGAAATAGCATGCCCTTCATTGGTGAATGGAAATAAAATTCCACTTAAAGCATAAATTGCTTTAATTTCATTGCTTAAAATCATAGTTTAAAACTATTTAAAGATTAGTTTTGATTTTGATCTAGTAAAAATTAGTAAACTTTTCTCAAATAGTTCTTTGTAACATCATTTGAAAATGTTAATGGTATCCTGAATAAATATCTCAACCAAAGTATTGCTGGTTCATCTTTTCTTGCTGACCCCATTAAAAAAAATAATGGAAATGACTTTTAATAAATTAATTTTTATTGCTGTTCAATTTACCAACATACAGAATAACACCCAGTGCTCATCCCGTCAAGTGTCCCCCTCAGTGCCAATCACCCACACACCCCCACCCTCCGCCCTCATCCCCTTCCACCACCCCTAGTTCGTTTCCCAGAGTTAGGAGTCTTTATGTTCTGTCTCCCTTTCTGATATTTCCCACACATTTCTTCTCCCTTTCCTTATATTCCCTTTCACTATCATTTATATCCCCCAAATGAATGAGAACATACACTGTTTGTCCTTCTCCGACTGACTTACTTCACTCAGCATAATACCCTCCAGTTACATCCACATTGAAGCAGATGGTGGGTATTTGTCGTTTCTAATGGCTGAGTATATCCCATTGTATACATAAACCACATCTTCTTTATCCATTCATCTTTCGATGGACACTGAGGCTCCTTCCACAGTTTGGCTATTGTGGACATTGCTGCTAGAAACATCGGGGTGCAGGTGTCCCGGCGTCTCATTGCATCTGAATCTTTGGGGTAAATCCCCAACAGTGCAATTGCTGGGTCATAGGGCCGGTCTATTTTTAACTCTTTGAGGAACCTCCACACAGTTTTCCAGAGTGGCTGCACCAGTTCACATTCCCACCAACAGTGTAAGAAGGTTCCCTTTTCTCCACATCCTCTCCAACATTTGTGGTTTCCTGCCTTGTTAATTTGCCCCATTCTCACTGGTGTGAGGTGGTATCTCATTGTGGTTTTGATTTGTATTTCCCTGATGGCAAGTGATGCAGAGCATTTTCTCATGTGCTTGTTGGCCATGTCTATGTCTTCCTCTGTGAGATTTCTCTTCATGTCTTTTGCCCATTTCATGATTGGATTGTTTGTTTCTTTGGTGTTGAGTTTAAGAAGTTCTTTATAGATCTTGGAAACTAGCCCTTTATCTGATAGGTCATTTGCAAATATCTTCTCCCATTCTGTAGGTTGTCTTTTAGTTTTTATGACTGTACCCTTTGCTGTGCAAAAGCTTCTTATCTTGATGAAGTCCAATAGTTCATTTTTGCTTTTGTTTCTTTTGCCTTCGTGGATGTATCTTGCAAGAAGTTACTGTGGCAGAGTTCAAAAAGGGTGTTGCCTGTGTTCTCCTCTAGGATTTTGATGGAATCTTGTCTCACATTTAGATCTTTCATCCATTTTGAGTTTATCTTTGTGTATGGTAAAAGGGAGTGGTCTAGTTTCATTCTTCTGCATGTGGATGTCCAATTTTCCCAGCACCATTTATTGAAGAGACTGTCTTTCTTCCAGTGGATAGTCTTTCCTCCTTTATCGAATATTAGTTGCCCATAAAGTTCAGGGTCGACTTCTGGGTTCTATAATCTGTTCCATTGATCTATGTGTCTGTTTTTGTGCCAGTACCACACTGTCTTGATGACCACAGCTTTGTAGTACAACCTGAAATCTGGCATTGTGATGCCCCCAGCTATGGTTTTCTTTTTTAAAATTCCCCTGGCTATTCGGGGTCTTTTCTGATTCCACACAAATCTTAAAATAATTTGTTCTAACTCTCTGAAGAAAGTCCATGGTATTTTGATAGGGATTGCATTAAACGTGTAAATTTCCCTGGGTAACATTGACATTTTCACAATATTAATTCTGCCAATCCATGAGCATGGAATATTTTTCCATCTCTTTGTGTCTTCCTCGATTTCTTTCAGAAGTGTTCTATAGTTTTTAGGGTATAGATCCTTTACCTCTTTGGTGAGGTTTATTCCTAGGTATCTTTTGCTTTTGGGTGCAATTGTAAATGGGATTGACTCCTTAATTTCTCTTTCTTCAGTCTCATTGTTAGTGTATAGAAATGCCACTGATTTCTGGGCATTGATTTTGTATCCTGCCATTCTACCAAATTACTGTATGAGTTCTAGCAATCTTGGGGTGGAGGCTTTTGGGTTTTCTATGTAGAGTATCATGTCATTGGCGAAGAGGGAGAGATTGACTTCTTCTTTGCCAATTTGAATGCCTTTAATGTCTTTTTGTTGTCTGATTGCTGAGGCTAGGACTTCCAGTACTATGTTGAATAGCAGTGGTGAGAGTGGACATCCCTGTCTTGTTCCTGATCTTAGGGGAAAGGCTCCCAGTGCTTCCCCATTGAGAATGATATTTGCTGTGGGCTTTTCGTAGATGGCTTTTAAGATGTCGAGGAATGTTCCTTCTATCCCTACACTCTGCAGAGTTTTGATCAGGAATGGATGCTGTATTTTGTCAAATGCTTTCTCTGCAACTAATGAGAGGATCATATGGTTCTTGGTTTTTCTCTTGCTGATATGATGAATCACATTGATTGTTTTACGAGTGTTGAACCAGCCTTGTGTCCCGGGGATAAATCCTACTTGGTCATGGTGAATAATTTTCTTAATGTATTGTTGGATCCTATTGGCTAGTATCTTGTTGAGAATTTTTGCATCCATGTTCATCAGGGATATTGGTCTGTAATTCTCCTTTTTGGTGGGGTCTTTGTCTGGTTTTGGAATTAAGGTGATGCTGGCCTCATAGAACGAATTTGGAAGTACTCCATCTCTTTCTGTCTTTCCAAACAGCTTTAGGAGAATAGGTATGGTTTCTTCTTTAAACGTTTGATAGAATTCCCCTGGGAAGCCATCTGGCCCTGGACTCTTGTGTCTTGGGAGGTTTTTGATGACTGCTTCAATTTCCTCCCTGGTTATTGGCCTGTTCAGGTTTTCTATTTCTTCCTGTTCCAGTTTTGGTAGTTTGTGGCTTTCCAGGAATGCGTCCATTTCTTCTAGATTGCCTAATTTATTGGCGTATAGCTGTTCATAATATGTTTTTAAAATCGTTTGTATTTCCTTGGTGTTGGTAGTGATCTCTCCTTTCTCATTCATGATTTTATTAATTTGAGTCTTCTCACTCTTCTTTTTAATAGGTTGGCTAATGGTTTATCTATCTTATTAATTCTTTCAAAGAACCAACTCCTGGTTCTGTTGATCTGTTCCACAGTTCTTCTGGTATCGATTTCGTTGAGTTCTGCTCGAATCTTAATTAACTCTCGTCTTCTGCTGGGTGTAGGATCTATCTGCTGTTTTTTCTCTAGCTCCTTTATGTGTAAGGTTAGCTTTTGTATTTGAGTTCTTTCCAGTTTTTGAATGGATGCTTGTATTGCGATGTATTTCCCCCTTAGGACTGCTTTTGCTGCATCCCAAAGATTTTGGATGGTTGTATCTTCATTCTCATTAGTTTCCATGAATCTTTTTAATTCTTCCTTAATTTCCTGGTTGACCCTTTCATCTTTAGCAGGATGGTCCTTAACCTCCACGTGTTTGAGGTCCTTCCAAACTTCTTGTTGTGACTTAGTTCTAATTTCAAGGCATTATGGTCTGAGAATATGCAGGGGACGATCCCAATCTTTTGGTATCGGTTCAGACCCGATTTGTGACCCAGTATGTGGTCTATTCTGGAGCAAGTTCCATGTGCACTTGAGAAGAATGTGTATTCAGTTGAGTTTGGATGTAAAGTTCTGTAGATATCTGTGAAATCCATCTGGTCCAGTGTATCATTTAAAGCTCTCGTTTCTTTGGAGATGTTGTGCTTAGAAGACCTATCGAGTATAGAAAGAGCTAGATTGAAGTCACCAAGTATAAGTGTATTATTATCTAAGTACTTCTTCACTTTGGTTAATAATTGGTTTAAATATTTGAGAGCTCCCACATTTGGGGCATATATATTGAGGATTATTAAGTCCTCTTGCTGTATAGATCCTTTAAGTATGAGATAGTGTCCCTCTTCAGCTCTCACTACAGTCTTCGGGGTAAATTTTAGTTTATCTGATATAAGGATGGCTACCCCTGCTTTCTTTTGAGGACCATTCGAATAGTAAATGGTTCTCCAGCCTTTTATTTTCAGGCTGTAGGTGTCCTTCTGTCTAAAATGAGTCTCTTGTAGACAGCAAATAGGTGGGTCCTGCTTTTTTATCCAGTCTGAAACCCTGCGCCTTTTGATAGGGTCATAAGCCCGTTTACGTTCAGAGTTACTATTGAAAGATATGAGTTTAGTGTCATCATGATATCTATTCAGTCCTTGTTTTTGTGGATTGTTCCACTGAACAACTTCTTAAAGGGGAATTTTAAGAGTCCCCCTTAAAATTTCCTGCAGAGCTGGTTTGGAGGTCACATATTCTTTCAGTTGCTGCCTGTCTTGGAAGCTCTTTATCTCTCCTTCCATTTTGAATGAGATCCTTGCTGGATAAAGTATTCTTGGTTGCATGTTCTTCTCATTGAGGACCCTGAATATATCCTGCCAGCCCTTTCTGGCCTGCCAGGTCTTTGTGGAGAGGTCTGCTGTTACCCTAATACTCCTCCCCATAAAAGTCAGGGATTTCTTGTCTCTTGCTGCTTTAAGGATCTTCTCTTTATCTCTGGAATTTGCAAGCTTCATTATTAAATGTCGAGGTGTTGAACGGTTTTTATTGATTTTAGGGGGGGATCTCTCTATTTCCTGGATCTGAATGCCTGTTTCCCTTCCCAGATTAGGAAAGTTTTCAGCTAGGATTTGTTCAAATACATATTCTGGCCCTCTGGCCCTTTTGGCGCCCTCGGGAACCCCAATTAAACGTAGTTTTTTCTTCCTCAGGCTGTTGTTTATTTCCCTTAATCTATCCTCATGGTTTTTGTTTGTCTCTTTTTTCCTCAGTTTCCCTCTTTGCCATCAACTTGTCTTCTATGTCACTCACTCGTTCTTCCACCTCGTTAACCCTTGTCGTTAGGACTTCTAGTTTGGATTGCATCTCATTCAATTGATTTTTAATTTCTGCCTGATTGGATCTAAATTCTGCAGTCATGAAGTCTCTTGAGTCCTTTATGCTTTTTTTCTAGAGCCACCAGTAGCTGTAAATAGTGCTTCTGAATTGACTTTCTGACATTGAATTGTAATCCAGATTTTGTAACTGTGTGGGAGAGAGGACTGTTTCTGATTCTTTCTTTTGAGGTGAGGTTTTCCTTCTAGTCATTTTGCTCAGTGCAGAATGGCCAAAAACAAGTTGTATTGGGAAAAGGAGAAAAAGAGAGAGAAAGATGGAAAGGAAAGAGAAAAAAAAAAAAGAAAAAAGGAAGAAAAAAAGAAAAAAAGAGAAAGAAAGGGAAAAAAGGGTGGTGGAAGCAAACAGAAATAAAAAAAAAAAAAAGAAAGAAAAGAAAAAACACGGGGGAGTATCTTCTGATTCTGTATACTTTAAGTCCCTTGACTTCCCCTGGAACTGGTCCCTCTAGCTGGTCTTCTGGGGGAGGGGCCTGTTGTGATTTTCAGGTGTTAGCACTTGGGGGAGCTGCTCTGCCCCTGCCTGGTGCAGGGCTCAGTGGGGGTTGTTTACCCCGTGAGGTCCCAGGAGGAACAGCCCCAGTGGCGGGGCCAGCTCTGGAGCCCTGGAGTCAGCCCCCGCAGTAACCCCGGAGCTCTCCGTCTGCAGGGCCTGGAGGCTCCGGGGCGGGGCCGCTGATCTGCTCAGCTCGGGGCAGGAGCGTCCTCGCTGTCCTGGGCCCTCCCGGCCTCTGTCTGTCCCGGGGGAGGCCGGATCCTGGGCTGTGTCCCGGCGCCCTGTGCTCCCGGTCTGCGCTGTTGGATTCGCGCTCCCGCCCCGCAGCCCCCTCCGCGGAGCTGCCCCCGAGCCCCCCCACCCCCGAGCTGCTCCCGCCCCGCAGCCCCCTCCGCGGAGCCGCCCCCGAGCCCCCCGAGCTGCTCCCGCCCCGCAGCCCCCTCCGCGGAGCCGCCCCCGAGGCCCCCGACCTGCTCCCCCCCGCAGCCCCCTCCGAGGAGCCGCCCCCGAGCCCCCCCCAGCTGCTCCCCCCCGCAGCCCCCTCCACGGAGCCGCCCCCGAGCCCCCCCCCCCGAGCTGCTCCGGGTCCCGCCGTGCGCTGCAGCCCTTAGGGAGCTCGGCGCACTCTCCCGGGGCGCAGGTCCCTGTTAGTGTCCCCGGGAGCCCGAGGGCATCCCCGCCCTCCTGGGTCCTGCTCCACCTCCCCGCGAGCCCCTTTCCGCCCGGGAAGGTCGGTGCAGCTCCTGCTCCTCCGGGACGGGGCTCTCCTGTCCTGGGGACACTCGCCCCGGCCTCAGCCCGGCTCCTCGCGGGCCCCTTCCCCTTGGAGGCCTTTTGTGTCTTTATTCCTTTTTCCCCGTCTTCCTACCTGGATAGAAGCGCGAACTCTTCTCACTGTAGCGTTCCAGCTGGTCTCTCTTTAAATCTCAGGCCGAATTCGTAGATTTTCAGGGTGATTTGAAGGTTATCTAGGTAATTTGGTGGGGACAGGTGAATGTACTGTCTGATACCTCTAAAACAATGTGGTTGGGAATGAACAGCCTTGCGGTTTTTGTTGTTGTTGTTGTTTCTGTATTTAGGAGCATTTAGTCTTTACCCTTTTATTTTTGTTTAAAGATTTTATTTATTTGTTTGAGAGAGAGAAAGAAAGAGAGAGATAGTGAGACAGAGTATGAGCAGTGGAGAGAAGGAGTAGCAGAGTCCTGGCTAAGAGGGGAGCCCAATGTGGGGCTCCATCCCGGGACCCTGGGATCGTGACCTGAGCCGAAGGCAGATGCTTAAAAACTGAGCCATCCAGGCGCCCCTAGTCTTTTAATCCTAAATATAATATTAGCTGTAGGTTTCTTGGAAGAAGCCTATATCAAGCAAAAGGTACCCTATTTTTCTACTTTTCTTAAAATCCGTATAGTGAATGGATATTGGGTGTAGTCATTTGATTTTCCTGCATTTAATGAGATTATTAAATGGTTTTCCTCTTTTAGTTTGTTAATTTATTATATCACATGACCAATTTGGGGATATTAAACCAATATCACATTCCTGGGATAAACTTTAATTAGTTTTAATGAATTTTTCTTTTTATAAATTGTTGGGTTTGGTTAGCTAAAATTTTGCTTAGGATATTTACATATATATCCAGGAAGGATATTCATCAGCAGTGTTCATTTATTATTTTGTGATTATTTGATTTTGATATCACAATAATGCTATTTTCATAGAACAATTTGCAATATATTTTCTCCTTTTAATTTTTTGTAAATAATTTGTGTAAAATTGGTATTACTTATTTCAAAATATTTTCTAGAATTCATCAAGAGCATCTGATGGAGTTTTCTTCGTGATAATATTTTAAATTAAAGTTACATTGCTTTTAAAAAATTTAAATTGTTTTAATAAATGCAGGGTTGTTTAGATTGGCTGTTTCTTCCTGAGTGAATTCGGTATGTTGTATCTTTTGATGAATTCATACCTTTTATCAATTCATCTTTTAAATTTATTGACATGAATTTTTTATATTTTCCTTTTACTTATTTTCCTTTTAGTATCCATAAAATCAGTGGTAATGTCATCTGTCTCATTCCAAACATTGGTTATTTGTGTTTTCTGTATTTTTTTCCATAATCTGTCTCTGTAGATGTTTATTAGCTTAATTTGAGAAGTCAAAGAAAGGTCTTTTGGTTTCATTTATTAACTCTATCATTACCCTGTGTTCTTATTCACTAATTTCCATTCTGAATTTTATTATTTGTTTTCTTCATGTCCTTATTTGCTTGTATTTTTCTAGTTTCCTAAAGTGGAAACTGAGCTCATCAAATAAATCATGGCTGTTCTTCATAACAGAAGCATTTAGCGCTACAAATCTTTCCCTGAACATATTAGTGCCATCTGCAGATTTGGATATTCTATGCTTTCATATTCATTCATTTCAAAATACTTTTATTTCTCATTTGAATACTCTTTTAATGCTTGAGTTATTTAGAAGAGTGCTAAAATAAATATAGAATAAACATGCAGGAATTTTTCAGAAACTTTTCTATTTTTTTATTTCTGATTTAATTCCATTATAGTCAAGACACAATTCAGTATAATATCAATATCTTTTTAATTTTTAAGACTTGTTTTTGACCAAAAATATAGAATATATAAGTAAATATTCCATGTGTACTTGAAAATAATACTCTGTTGTTGTTTGGTAGAATGTCCCATAAATATCAGTGTCATCTTGTAGGTTGATATTTGTTCATATTTTCTATATTGTTATTGATTTTCTCTTTTCTTCTTCTATCAGTTATTCACAGAATAGTATAAAAAAAAACTCTATGATTTTACATATGTTTGTTTCTGCTTACCATTCTATTATGTTGTGGTTTGTTTATCCAGGAGCTTGTTTGGTAGCTACTAGCTCCTTTCTTTGGTCTGAAAACATATCTTTAGGAAGTGGGTTGTTCAGACCATTTACATTAAATGAATTTATTGATATTATACAGTTAAAGAGATCATCTTGCTACTTGTTTTCTATTTGTTCCATGTGTCTCTACTTCTTTTTTGCCAAATTTTCATTATTTGACAATTTTGTTATTTAATTGTATCTCCTCTGAAATCTTATTAAGCATAACCATTTATTTTGTTATTTTGGTGGTTATGTTAAGATTTATGATATTCACTTTTAGCTTATCAAAGTCCAACCTGTATATAGCACCAGAGAGTTGAGTTATTTTTTCATATAAATGGTTCCAGCATGATCTTTTACTACTGATTTTCCCTTTCTTAAATGTCTTTTTTTCTTTATGTGTGAAAGAAATAAAAATTACCATCTTTTTATTTCTCTTCTGTCTTTGAGTTTATACATGGTTTATTTCTTGTAAACAACATAAAGCTGGGCCTTGCTTTCTTGTCCAATCTGAGAATCTCTACTTTTAAATTGGGCTGTTATATTTATATTTAATGTAATTATTTATATGGCAAAGTTTATGTCTATCATCTCTCTATTTATGTTCTATTTATCTTACATTTTCCCCTCTGTTTCTCCTTTCCTTTATTCGTTTCTTTAAAATGTAGTGGTTTTGGTTTTGGTTTTGTTTAAGATTTATTTATTTATTTACTCATGAGACACACAGAGAGAGAGGCAGAGACATAGGCAGAGGGAGAAAAAGGCTTTGAATTTTACTCGCTTGACTATATTTTACTTGAAATTATTTTTCTTCATTGTATTGTTTTTGTTGTTGAGTTAAATTTTCATTCAAATTCAGGAAAAAATCAATTATTATTTCATGAACATCTCTTTCCCATCACATTCCTTTTCTCCATCTGGATCTCCACTTATACAAGCAGCAAACCATTTGATATTACCATCATGTCTGTGAAACTCTTTTAAAATTAAAATCTTCTTTTGGAGTTCCAGCTTGCAAAAAATTCTATTTGATTGCATGTTTACTGACCTTTTCTTCTACAATGTTCAATTTATTGCTTGTACTGGCAAGTGCATTTTTAATTTTAGAGGTTGTGTTTTTCATTTCTATAATCACTATTTTTTTCTTTTTAGAATTTCAATGTTTCTACTAAATTCTCTAAGTCTTCACTTATCCATATCCATCCATATAAATTCTCTACATGTTAAAATAGTTACAGAAGAGTCTTTATTTGCTAATTCCTTTGTAGACATATGGATACATTTCTAGTTACCAGATTTTCACGATATTTTTATAGGTTCTACTTTTGATCTTATCAAAGACCCACTGCATCCTAAGACTCATAGTTGGCAATTATTTTTTTTAATTTTTTATTTATTTATGATAGTCACAGAGAGAGAGAGAGAGGCAGAGACACAGGCAGAGGGAGAAGCAGGCTCCATGCCCGGGAGCCCGATGTGGGATTCGATCCCGGGTCTCCAGGATCGTGCCCTGGGCCAAAGGCAGGCGCCAAACCCGGGCGCCACCCAGGGATCCCAGAGTTGGCAATTATTGAAAAGGAACATTTGCCCGTTATATCAGACCTCTCCTGCACTGTTTCTAAAATTCCATTTTTCTCTCAGAGCATGCTGAGAGTACATCACACTCTAGATTGTACCTTTTTATTCCCTATTTAGGGAATCAGAAAGTGCCCTGAAGAGAAAAAAAAATAAAATTGACCAAAGTAGGGTTCAGACTTACACATTTTGTTTTCTCAAAGTTCTTGCCTCCTCAAACCTCATCTCCCTCGGATGCTCTCCAATACTTCAAACTGCTAAAATTTTATATTTCATTTATTTATTTATTTATTTATTTATTTATTTATTTTTATATAATTTCAATTAGCAATAATCGCGCCTCGGATAAACCTCATTGGCTACGATACTGCCACTGCGCAAAGCTTTTTTTATATAATTTCAGTAAGAGGCTTAGTCTGATACTAGCAACTGTCATTTCAAAATAAGAAAGTGTTCCCTTTTTTCTGTTCTGTGTTTATTACTGCATTGATATATAGTTGAAAAGATTTTTTATATATCAATGATTAACTCATTTCTTTGATCAGCTATTTATTCAGCAATTATAGTTTATGTACCAGGCATTGTGTTAACTCCTGAGACCACTGATAAAAGTGGGTAACAATAGATCATAACATCTTTGCATTGAACACAGACTTTTATTTATCATTTCATTGAATTTTTTCAATAAGATTGTTATTATTATCTTTTGAATTTTTGGTAAATTGAAGCTTGATGTTCATATATTTAATAATGAATTTAGATTTTGGTCCCAAATGCATATAACTTCACATAGCATGCATTTTTATTGGATTTTAAGCATAATAACAGTGAAAAGCACTACGTTTTTAGACATTATTATACTACATGGTACAAAATAGGCATGATGGAAATAATTGCTTAATTTACAAATGATTGAATTTCTAGAATAAAACATTCTGCTTATACAATGAATCTATATCAGTTGATCTAAATCTTGATATTATACAAAACTGTTAACAATTAAGCAATTGCCTACTTCCTGTTCATCATCTTGCCTAAAAACCCTTATCTTCCTTTTCCATGTAAACACACTATATATAAATAGATTATACCATATTTGTTAGAGCTAAGTTCAAACCACTCAAAAATATCCTACAGTATTTACAGAATGGGTACCTATACGATACTTATCAATACAATATTTATCATTCTGTGATATTTTATGCAAGAAATTTACGAACCAGGTTATATACATCCTCTATGCCCTCTTCATAGATTAGATATAGAATTATGTGACCCAACCATTTATTGAACAGTCTAAAACTGGAGCTTTTAGGATCTAATAATAATAATAATAAATCAATAAAAACCATGCTTTGCCTAAAGCAAAACCTAGAAAAGGAATCTATTTATAATTTTGGATCACAGCCTGATTAATAAGAGGCAAATAATTTAGTTATATTTGGTTTCCCTAGAACTCATGAACTATGACATTTGTACAAGTCTATGGCATTAAATTATTAACCTAAATCTTATTTAAGATTTTATTCTATTGAACACAAATATTATATTATATGAATACATCACCCTTTTTGTACATTTTATTAAATAATATCACCTATGATTTTACTACTTATATAGCTTTCTGCTGGGACTTTTATTATCATAGAAATTATTTGCCTCTTGGGACTGTTGAATTACATGACTTTTATCAAGGATGAACCTCCAGTATCTAAAACCCAAGTTTTTTAAATTGCCCTTTTGTATAATATACAATTATATTTTCATGGTTTTATTTAATAAAGAGTGTATTTGATGTAAATATTTGTTAGTTCACAACTCCCTCAGGAGCTCTTTAGGTATAATCCGAAGTAGCCCCCATATGTAAAGAGAACGGAGAAACCAAAAAAAGAGGTAGACCATTCCAGATTGGTAGGTAGAAGCTTTAAAAAGCAAGGAAACATACTTATGAGGCTTTGTTTTGGGCAATCTCAAGACAAATAGATCTTCACACCTTCCTGGCAAATCTTAAACGTTTACATAGAGGCTTTAACTGCGTTCAGACATACTATCCAAATCAGGTCAACACCATATTTCAGCCTCCGGGTTGTATCCTTGGGACAGCTTCTGGGAATGGGAAAGGCGAGTGGAATACACATTCCTAGGACAGGGGAATCTTCGATTGCCTGGGTCCAGCTTGCAGGTCAACCGGTGGTCATGTCTTCTCAATGACTTTTGCAACATCACTGGTGCCCTTGGTTATCTATATGGAAGGAATGGCATTAGGACCAAAGTAGTCCAATGAGACATTACTTCAATCTGTTGACAGAGAACCAAATTTTTGGCACAGCCTCAAAGAGAAGCTAATGAGCCTCCAAAGACAATGATTTCTTTTTTTTTTTTTTTTTTTTTTTTTTTTGCTTCTTAGCTAATATAGAATATATAAGAGACCTGATCTGAAGATTTGCAAAGTTCATCGAAAAATGCATCTACTTTATTGGGTTATAGTAAGATTTTAGACCATAGGACACAGCTGGTCTCCAGCTGGTGCTTTGCATTATTTCACTGGAGTGGAATGTTTGTTACACCAAGCTTCATTAAAATTAAATTCTACCTTCACTCTATTTACAATGAAAATTAATATGTTTTATAAGCCATAGCTCATGATTCCACAAGTTACAGAGTAAGAATAAATAAAATGGAGTAGGTTAGGATATGTATAATTTAATAGAGTACAGATAAGGTTTTGGAATAAATTTAAAAAAAAAACTATTTAAAGAAGTCAGTATTTACAGATTAGTAATATCTAAGATTTGATGAGATTAATATTCTTGATCCTGAGAATCTTATAATCAATCTAGTTGAGTAGTAGCCTTGAGATCAAATTAGAGATAAGCAACTTTTCTTCAACACATTTATTAAAATAAATAAATAAACAAAAAAATATGATCTAAAAGGGGAACATTTATCTAGTAATAGTAAACACAATATAAGTAACTCAAATATGAATCTAAGATCTGAGACATAGGAAAAGAGGGGCAAATAGTAAAAGATAAGGACAATGAAAGTGGAGAAATAATTTAAATTTTGCTTCCAGTGCAACTGCCTTTAGACTTGCAGCCATTGGATTTTTTGCTATAAATTATAGAATACCAATATAACAATGGCTTAAATAATTCAGACATTTATTACATAAATTGACAAGGCTGGAAGGAAGCCATTTCATAGTGCAGTAACTTACTGATGTCATCTTCAGCATAAAAATAATATTCAAGTGACAGTTGCAGTGTATGCATCATTGGTATGCGATAACGTACCAATAAGAAAGGAAAATGAGTTTTAAAAAGTTGTGTTTTTTCTCAGCTCCCCTTTCCATAAAGGAACAAGCTTTTCTTCTAAAAACACCTTGTGGACATTCCCTTGAGGATCAGTGATGAGGAAACAACCATTGTCCCTCAAGAGACAAATCAAAGGCCACAATGACAGAGTTTCCATTAGCTGGCTTTTATCCAAAGATTTAAAAGTACCCCACAGTAAAAAGGTTACTTTTATATGAACACTCTTACACACAGTTTATATTTTAATAAAAACAGAATTTCTGTAAAACTATATTTACCATACACTGGAAAAAAGCACTTTGATTTTTTCTTCACAGTTTAAATTGGTTTTGATCCACTAAATTAATTTTATGACTCACAGTTGGGTAATATTGCATAGATTGGAAAACGCTGACTTACTTATTTCCTAGAGCTGGCAGGTTACTTAGGTTTCTGTGAGCTGGGAAGGTGGACAAATGATTATTGGGCGTGTATTCAACTATATCCCACTACCAGAGACACAATATGGCAAAGTGGCTTGTCTTTGGCTTTTCTCTGCTTTTCTTTTTATAATTCTCTCCTACCCTTCCCCAATGTGGATGTCATCCAGATTGTACCCTACCATAAAGTTCAAAGTTGCTCTGAAATTACCAACATTCTTCATGCCTGACAGGGGAAACCATGTTCATTAGCTCAGTGTATGTAAAAAAGGAAAATTTTTATTAATTCAGACAATATGCGAAGGATTATTAGGCCATCACAACACAGCATTTTTAAAAAAAGGATGATTTCTAGCCAAGCAAATATTCATTTGGTGTCAGGTAATACAACCAACTACAGCAAAAACAAAAATCAAGCAGTGTAAGGAAAATGCTTAGTTACAGAAGTGTCAACCACTTAGCAAGGGAGGTTTTTCTGGGGTTGTCAGCTTGTGTGTGTCTTTTAGGCCATTCTCAATTTTCATAGGTATAATTTTTCCTTCTCTGGACCCACTAGCAGTATTTTACTCCAAATGTGTGAAATATAGAACAGAATGGGAAATAAGCACTTTGACCTACTTGTTAACTTTAAAAGTAATATGGCTTTATGAAGATCAGGTATTGCAGATGACCCAGTAGAAGGCATTAACATTTTATCAGATTGTCCCTATAGAATCTATGTATTCAACTCTGTGTTTTTGTTTTCATTTTCTGATGCTAGATTTTGCAGGTATAGATGGGCAAACGTGGTGATCCCTGCTTGGGAGTAACAGGAGGAGCATATAAGGAAAGAATTTAATAAGCAAACTAAGTTGTAAAGCAGTGTATTTCTGATTAAAGATAGGATTGCTTCTCAGAGAGGGTCTTCCTCTTTGTATAATCATGGACTTCTAGATTTTCTGAGCTATTTCATACAAATGTTTCATGAAAACATAATATTTATGACCATTATTGATTAAATACATAAATATATGCCTTTACAACTTTTTAAAATGTTTAATATTTTTTAAAATATTCATTGTCCATTTCTAGGTTTTCTATTCTGTTCCATTAATCTATGTGTCTGTTTTTGTGCCAATACCATACTGTCTTGTTTACTACAGCTTTTTTTTTTTTAAGATTTTATTTATTTATTTGAGAGAAAGAGAGAGAGAGAGAAAGAGCGGGCACAAGGAGGGGGAGGGGTAGAGGGACAAGCAGACCCCTCCATAGCACAGAGCCGGACTCAGGGCTCAATCCAGGACCCTTGATCTCAAGACTCTGATCATGATCTGAGCTGAAATCAAGAGTTGGACACTTAACCCACTGAGCCATCTAGGCATCCTTTGTTGACTACAGCTTTGTAATACAACTTGAAATCTGGAATTGTGATGGCCTCCAACTTTTGTTTCCTTTTTACATTTTTTTTAATTTAAATTCAATTTAACTAACATATAGTGTATTATTCATTTCAAAGGTAGAATTTAGTGATTCATCAGTTGCATGTAACTCCAGTGCTCATAACATCAAGTGCCCTCCTTAATGTCCATCACCTAATTGCCCCATCTTACCACCTACCTCCTCTCTAGAACCCCATTGGTATCCTATATTGTTTCTTATCATTAGGAATCTCTTATCCAGGGCTTAATCCTGGAGTCCTGGGATCAAATCTCACGTCGGGCTCCTTGCATGGAGCCTGCTTCTCCCTCTGCCTGTGTCTCTGATTCTCTCTCTCTCTCTGTGTCTCTCATGAATAAATAAATAAAATCTTAAAAAAAATATCTTATGGTTTGTCTCCCTCTCATTTTTTGTATTATTTCATTTTCCTTCCCTTCCACAATATTTATCTATTTTGTTTCTTGCTTTTCTTTTTCAAGATCGCTTTGGTTATTTGGAGTTTTTTGTGGTTCCATACAAATCTTAGGATTATTTGTTCTAGCTCTGTGAAAAAAAGTTGATAATATCTTGATAAGTATTGCATTAAATGTTCATCAACTAATGAATGGATAAAGAAGATGAGGGATATATATACAATAGAATATTACTCAGCCATAAAAAAGAATGAAATCTTGCCATTTACAACAATATGGATGGAGCTAGAGAGTATTATGCTAATTGAAATAAATCAGTCAGAGAAAGACCATTTGATTTCACTCATCAGTGGAATTTAAGAAACAAACAGATGAACATAGGGGAATAAAAAAGAGAGAAACCAAGTAATAAACTCTTCTATAGAGAACAAACTGAGGGTTACCAAAGGAGAGGTGGATGGAGGGCTGAGAGGGCATTAAGTAGGTGATGGGTATTAAGGAGGGCACTTGGAATGAGCACTGGGTATTGTATGTAAGTGATGAATCATTAAATTCTACACCTGAGGGATGCCTGGGTGGCTCAGCGGTTTAGCGCCGCCTTCAGTCCAGGGTGTGATCCTGGAGTCCTGGGATCAAATCCTGCGTTGGGCTCCCTGTATGGAGCCTGCTTCTCCCTCTGCCTGTGTCTCTACCTCTCTCTCTCTCTCTCTGTGTGTTTCTCATGAATAAATAAATAAAATCCTTTTAAAAATAAATAAATAAAAACTTAAAAAATAAATTCTACACCTGAAACTTATATTACACATATGTTAATTAGCTAGATTTGAAATAAAATCTTGAAGAAATAAAATAACTTGGAAAAATTACTTTTTAAAAAAATCAAGAAAAATAATTTAAAAATTTTTAAAAATATACATTATCAAGCCCCATTTAAAAAATAATATCTGTGTTGTACTGCTACTCATCTTAGGTACCATTTTGTAGATGAGGGGGAGTAGGTCTTGTTTGTGGACATTTCTTATGTAGTTATATTCTTGTTTAACTATATTTTTGTTTGTTTTTATCTCTTTTAAGCTTTCTAGTTTTCCTGAAAAATAAAAAAATCAAAACTGAAAACAAATACTAATTTTTTTATTTTGTTAACAGGCAAAACATATAGTGAAAAGATGTAGTTTTTAACATTAAAACAAAAAGGTATGCACATTCCCTAAAATTACTTTTTCAGGAAAAACAGAAGATAGAATTATTCCTAAAACTTAGCAATGTATTTTCCTATAAAATTACCTAAAACTTAGTTAATCTTCTTCCTAAAGAGAAAGAATAAAAAACCAGTAATACTTGGCCACTTTGTTTACTTGGGTTCTAGGGAATTTTCAGGTCTATAATTTGTAGGTGACTCAATAATGCTTTTAAATATAATGGTGGGGGGGCAGCCCTGGTGGCTTAGCGGTTTAGGGCCACCTTCGGTCCAGGGCCTGATCCTGGAGATCCAGTATCGAGTCCCACATCGGGCTCCCTGCATGGGGCCTGTTTCTCCCTCTGCCTGTGTCTTTGCCTCTCTGTCTCTGTCTCTCTGTGTGTCTCTAATAAATAAATAAAATCTTAAAAAAAAAAAAAGGCCCATAGAGGTAAATAAATAAATAAATAAATAAATAAATAAATAAATAAAATGGGGGAATGAAAAAGGACAGTAGTAGGGTGACCACATAATTTATTTTCCAAACTAGAATACTTCTTGAGAGTAACAAGGAATACTATTAATAACTATGTAATGACAATAGGTATAAAGCACACACTCAGGGACAAAAGGAACCATAAAGTCATTCTACCTATAAGGGATGTTGGAGAAGCAATTCTTCAGGTTCTTTTGCCTAGAATAAACTTTCTGTATTCATTAAAAAACAAGGTTTTTATTATTGTTCTTACATTATTGCTTGCTTATTATGTGCTGCTTCTTTACTGAGTGCATGCATCACTTCATTTTTCTTTTAGCAAACCTATGAGGTAGATATTATTATTTTATCTAGCTCATGAAAAGAAACTGAGATGAAGCTCACTTTTCATTATCATTCTCTAGTGTCTTGCACTTCTTCAAGCACTATTATATGCCTCCCTAACTAAACCACTAAAGCACCAGAAGAAATGAAAAACAGTTATAAATCTTCCTTCCATGGGGGCTTTATAGAGCACTTGCCTCACAACATCTGTGAGAACATTGTATCAAACAAGCTACTAACCTGTTTTCAAGCAGAGATGATAAAGCAAATAAGGTGCTTTGGATGATGTGGGCAAAACTCACTCATCCATATGGCAAACAGTTTTTGAGCAACTATCAATTATGAGACACTGAAGTAAATAAGATGGAAGAAATCAAGTTCTTAACTGCAAGGAACCAACATGCATCAAGATAAGATGGTAAAGACCACTCTACCACATGGCATTATTAGATTAGGAGCCTAGCTACAGTGTGTTGCCGAGCACGGAGTGATGGACAAGAGGGGCTTTCCAAGTAAATGAACTGAACGGACCAAAGAACGAAATGCCCACTTTGTCTCAGGAAAAAGAAAATTGCTCTTGTCAGAGGGGAAATACACAGGTACATCTGCATATGCTTGTGCTTGTACTTGTATATTCGAATATATACTTGTACTCCCTTAAATACTCACACCTACACGTATCCGTGCATGCACATCCATGAACACATGCATCCTTAACGGCTCTGGGAAATGAAGCAAACAGGGCAATGAAGGTTGCATGACTTTAATTATAAAAATCTATATAGTAGTCCTAATTCTGAAACTTATTTCTGAGATACAGGAACTTTTTTTGTTGCCAGCATACTTAATTATCAAACTTCCATCATATAGAAATCATATGTCTGTTATTTGTGTAAAAGGAAACATGCAATTCCCTTGACGCTTTCGCTTAGGAAATTGTTATATTTGTCACTGTTTTCAGGGCATTTTGCAAAGAAGAATAGAGCTATAATTTATTAAGCTCGGATAATATATTTGCCCTTTTGGAATAATGAAAGACCCATTCAGGAAGCTCCGTCTGTGGAGAATATGTTTTTCAAAAAGTGATACATTTTATAGATAAAAATCAAAAAGGGAGGTGGGGCAAGGCAGATACGTGTATGTTACTTTATTTAAAATGACATTTAGAAGCAAAATAAAGCGATCTGGTTTCAAGTATATTCAGTATTGGAAAATGAAACACTGCGTCTGTTTTTCTTAAATTGGACATTTCTTGTTAGAGTTTTAAGATCTTGCCTCCCTGGAATGAAAAAGATCACAAAAAAAGTTGTCAAAAGCATTAAAGCTTCCTTCGTTAACCAATTACTTTGATGAGTAGTGGAGTTATATTTGCTTGAATACATTTTGTAAAGAGATACTCAACATGTGTAATAAAATGGCAGTATCCAGGAAATTAATATCACATACAAATTGTAATAAATGTTTCAATAATACTTGGAATTCAAATGTATAACATAATTTACATCTTGATTTCTTCACACCTCTTTTCTTTTGTTTCTACATTGGTAGAATTGTCAATTTAGACTTTTAACAAAAAGGAATTATTCTAAGGCACAGTGATTTTCCATAAGATATTATTTTCTGCCTTCTCTCAATAACATTGCCCCCTGAATCTTGCATAGCCTGTTCTTGTACTCAAAATATTTTAAGCTAATAGAACTCAATTTTCTGTTTTTCCAAAATAGGGTCAACATATTTTATATATTACATATTCAGTATTTTATTCAATGAACGTATTCAATGATAATATACTCTAAACACAATATTGTGGTTAGAAAAAAATTGAGTAAGCACGATGTAAAGTGTTCTATCACATATGGATGGAAATTACAAAAAAAATATTGATTAATAGTTTCAGTGATTCAGTCTAGTTTTGTTGTGTTTTAGAAAAAGAGAGAGCACAAGTGAGCAGCAGTAGGGTGTGCAGAGGGGAGGGAGAGAGAGAATCTCAGGCATGCCCACACCCAGCATGGAGCCCAACACAGGGCTCCATCTCAGAACCCTGAAAACATGACCTGAGCTGAAATCAAGAGTCAGATGCTTAACTGACTGAGCCATCCAGGAGCCTCAATTCATTATAATGTTTAAAATAGTAAAGATAAGTTTAAAAAAGATTTTTAGATTTTTTTTCTAATGGAATGCCATGTGATTTTTAAACTTCACATTCCCTATTTTCTTCCATTAATTTGTAGTATGATTATTGGATGTTTTAGACTATATTTGTATGTATATTTCTAGTGTATTCCTTGGAATATTACTAAAATCATACAGCCCAAAATATAATTACTTATGTTGGTTAACCCCAAATATTAAATATTCATTTATTACTAAAAATAATAACAACAATTTTTTTATTTTTTGATTTAAAATATTTAAACAATTTGTTTGTTTAGAAAGAGAGAGAGAGAGGCAGAAGTGGGCTGGGGGAGTGGCAGAGAGGGAGAAAGAGCATCCCAAGCAGCCTCCATGGGAGCCAGACATGGGGCTCAATCTCTCAACCCCAAGATCATGACCTGAGTTGAAATCAAGAGTCAGACTCTCAATTGACTGAATCACTCAGGTGCCCTAAGATCATAACAGTCATTTATATTTGCACTAGATGTTATACTGTGGACTTTTAGACAAAAAAACATCACATAACTATATATTTAAACAACATAAATGTGTGATAAAAATAGGAAATTCTAGACAGCAAATACAATCACTCACTATGTTTATTTT
>NW_023329882.1:0-29364 GCF_011100685.1 Canis lupus familiaris | reverse complement strand
GAAAAGCATGTGTGAGCACTGGGCCTGAACTCCCGTGTATCTGAGTTGAATACAGCGATTTCCAACGGCTTCTCAATCAGAGTGTAGCTAGGTTCCAACTCCCATGTCCGAGTGGGTAGCAGACATCTGCCTCCCATGCATACACACTTCTGAGAGTTGAGCTTATGGCCTGTACCTCCACATCCAGCCTGCTGGTACCCTTGGCTTCTAAAAGGCCTAGGCTCGCTGTTTGACGGAAGTGCTGGGAGAGGTAATTGGAATCCCCGGCACACAAGACTAGTGCCTCCAAGCTCATTCAGCGATTTCCTAGTAATTCCTGTGGTAGACTGGTGCTACATACTAAGTTCCATACGTGAGAGGGTAGCTGAACGCCTTGTCCAAAAGCATCTTACTTCTGAGAGTTGAGCTCACCTCAGTCCCTCACAGTTCCACACTGCCTGCAGAGTGAGTTTCACAGGTCTTCACCAGAGACGTTTGCCAGAGGCTTCTGAGACAGTAACAATGCAGACCTGGAGGGTATCCCAGGTGCAGTAGAGTGGTAATCTTGGAACCTCCTGACTCAGAATACTGCTACCTTCTCACTGCCATAGGAATGCAGCTAGTTGACAGCTGGCTTCAAGACATGCTTCCCTGTGAGAGCTGAGGACAGGGCAGAACCCTCCCGCATCCTGCCTGACTGTAGGAGTAGCTGCTAACATCCTAATGTTAGTGGCTGGGAGAGGTTGCGGGAAAAGCATGTGTGAGCACTGGGCCTGAACTCCCGTGTATCTGAGTTGAATACAGCGATTTCCAACGGCTTTCTCAACCAGAGTGTAGCTAGGTTCCAAATCCCATGTACGAGCGGGTAGCAGACATCTGCCTCCCATGCATACACACTTCTGAGAGTTGAGCTTATGGCCTGTACCTCCACATCCAGCCTGCTGGTACCCTTGGCTTCTAAAAGGCCTAGGCTCGCTGTTTGACGGAAGTGCTGGGAGAGGTAATTGGAATCACCCGGCACACAAGACTAGTGCCTCCAAGCTCATTCACGATTTCCTAGTAATTCTGTGGTAGACTGGTGCTACATACTAAGTTCCATACGTGAGAGGGTAGCTGAACGCCTTGTCCAAAAGCATCTTACTTCTGAGAGTTGAGCTCAGCCTCAGTCCCTCACAGTTCCACACTGCCTGCAGAGTGAGTTTCGCAGGTCTTCACAGCAGAGACGTTTGCCAGAGGCTTCTGAGACGCAGGGTAACAATGCAGACCTGGAGGGTATCCCAGGTGCAGTAGACTGGTAATCTTGGAACCTCCTGACTCAGATACTGCTACCTTCTCACTGCCATAGGAATGCAGCTAGTTGACAGCTGGCTTCAAGACATGCTTCCCTGTGAGAGCTGAGGACAGGGCAGAACCCTCCCGCATCCTGCCTGACTGTAGGAGTAGCTGCTAACATCCTAATGTTAGTGGCTGGGAGAGGTTGCGGGAAAAGCATGTGTGAGCACTGGGCCTGAACTCCCGTGTATCTGAGTTGAATACAGCGATTTCCAACGGCTTTCTCAATCAGAGTGTAGCTAGGTTCCAATCCCATGTCCGAGGGTAGCAGACATCTGCCTCCCATGCATACACACTTCTGAGAGTTGAGCTTATGGCCTGTACCTCCACATCCAGCCTGCTGGTACCCTTGGCTTCTAAAAGGCCTAGGCTCGCTGTTTGACGGAAGTGCTGGGAGAGGTAATTGGAATCTCCCGGCACACAAGACGAGTGCCTCCAAGCTCAATTCACGATTTCCAGTAATTCTGTGGTAGACAGGTGCTACATACTAAGTTCCATATGTGAGAGTGGTTGAACGCCTTGTCCAAAAGCATCTTACTTCTGAGAGTTGAGCTCACCTCAGTCCCTCACAGTTCCACACTGCCTGCAGAGTGAGTTTCACGTCTTCACCAGAGACGATTGCCAGAGGCTTCTGAGACAAGTAACAATGCAGACCTGGAGGGTATCTCCAGGTGCAGTAGAGTGGTAATCTTGGAACCTCCTGACTCAGATACTGCTACCTTCTCACTGCCATAGGAATGCAGCTAGTTGACAGCTGGCTTCAAGACATGCTTCCCTGTGAGAGCTGAGGACAGGGCAGAACCCTCCCGCATCCTGCCTGACTGTAGGAGTAGCTGCTAACATTATGTTAGTGGCTGGGAGAGGTTGCGGGAAAAGCATGTGTGAGCACTGGGCCTGAACTCCCGTGTATCTGAGTTGAATACAGCGATTTCCAACGGCTTTCTCAACCAGAGTGTAGCTAGGTTCCAAATCCCATGTCCGAGGGGTAGCAGACATCTGCCTCCCATGCATACACACTTCTGAGAGTTGAGCTTATGGCCTGTACCTCCACATCCAGCCTGCTGGTACCCTTGGCTTCTAAAAGGCCTAGGCTCGCTGTTTGACGGAAGTGCTGGGAGAGGTAATTGGAATCTCCCGGCACACAAGACTAGTGCCTCCAAGCTCATTCAGCGATTTCCTAGTAATTTGTGGTAGACTGGTGCTACATACTAAGTTCCATATGTGAGAGGTAGCTGAACGCCTTGTCCAAAAGCATCTTACTTCTGAGAGTTGAGCTCAGCCTCAGTCCCTCACAGTTCCACACTGCCTGCAGAGTGAGTTTCGCACGTCTTCACCAGAGACGTTTGCCAGAGGCTTCTGAGACGCAGTAACAATGCAGACCTGGAGGGTATCCAGGTGCAGTAGACTGGTAATCTTGGAACCTCCTGACTCAATACTGCTACCTTCTCACTGCCATAGGAATGCAGCTAGTTGACAGCTGGCTTCAAGACATGCTTCCCTGAGAGAGCTGAGGACAGGGCAGAACCCTCCCGCATCCTGCCTGACTGTAGGAGTAGCTGCTAACATCCTAATGTTAGTGGCTGGGAGAGATTGCGGGAAAAGCATGTGTGAGCACTGGGCCTGAACTCCCGTGTATCTGAGTTGAATACAGCGATTTCCAACGGCTTTCCTCACCAAGAGTGTAGCTAGGTTCCAAATCCCATGTACGAGCGGGTAGCAGACATCTGCCGCCCATGCATACACACTTCTGAGAGTTGAGCTTATGGCCTGTACCTCCACATCCAGCCTGCTGGTACCCTTGGCTTCTAAAAGGCCTAGGCTCGCTGTTTGACGGAAGTGCTGGGAGAGGTAATTGGAATCTCCGGCACACAAGACGAGTGCCTCCAATCTCAATTCACGATTTCCCAGTAATTCTTGTGGTAGACAGGTGCTACACACTAAGTTCCATATGTGAGAAGGTAGGTGAACGCCTTGTCCAAAAGCATCTTACTTCTGAGAGTTGAGCCCACCCTCAGTCCCTCACAGTTCCACACTGCCTGCAGAGTGAGTTTCACACGTCTTCACCAGAGACGATTGCCAGAGGCTTCTGAGTACAAGTAACAATGCAGACCTGGAGGGTATCTCCAGGTGCAGTAGAGTGGTAATCTTGGAACCTCCTGACTCAGATACTGCTACCTTCTCACTGCCATAGGAATGCAGCTAGTTGACAGCTGGCTTCAAGACATGCTTCCCTGTGAGAGCTGAGGACAGGGCAGAACCCTCCCGCATCCTGCCTGACTGTAGGAGTAGCTGCTAACATCCTATGTTAGTGGCTGGGAGAGGTTGCGGGAAAAGCATGTGTGAGCACTGGGCCTGAACTCCCGTGTATCTGAGTTGAATACAGCGATTTCCAATGGCTTTCTCAACCAGTGTAGCTAGGTTCCAATCCCATGTCCGAGTGGGTAGCAGACATCTGCCTCCCATGCATACACACTTCTGAGAGTTGAGCTTATGGCCTGTACCTCCACATCCAGCCTGCTGGTACCCTTGGCTTCTAAAAGGCCTAGGCTCGCTGTTTGACGGAAGTGCTGGGAGAGGTAATTGGAATCTCCCGGCACACAAGACTAGTGCCTCCAAGCTCATTCACGATTTCCAGTAATTCTGTGGTAGAGGTGCTACATACTAAGTTCCATACGTGAGAGGTAGCTGAACGCCTTGTCCAAAAGCATCTTACTTCTGAGAGTTGAGCTCAGCCTCAGTCCCTCACAGTTCCACACTGCCTGCAGAGTGAGTTTCGCACGTCTTCACCAGAGACGTTTGCCAGAGGCTTCTGAGACGCAGTAACAATGCAGACCTGGAGGGTATCCCAGGTGCAGTAGACTGGTAATCTTGGAACCTCCTGACTCAGAATACTGCTACCTTCTCACTGCCATAGGAATGCAGCTAGTTGACAGCTGGCTTCAAGACATGCTTCCCTGTGAGAGCTGAGGACAGGGCAGAACCCTCCCGCATCCTGCCTGACTGTAGGAGTAGCTGCTAACATCCTAATGTTAGTGGCTGGGAGAGGTTGCGGGAAAAGCATGTGTGAGCACTGGGCCTGAACTCCCGTGTATCTGAGTTGAATACAGCGATTTCCAACGGCTTTCTCAATCAGAGTGTAGCTAGGTTCCAATCCCATGTCCGAGTGGGTAGCAGACATCTGCCTCCCATGCATACACACTTCTGAGAGTTGAGCTTATGGCCTGTACCTCCACATCCAGCCTGCTGGTACCCTTGGCTTCTAAAAGGCCTAGGCTCGCTGTTTGACGGAAGTGCTGGGAGAGGTAATTGGAATCTCCCGGCACACAAGACGAGTGCCTCCAAGCTCATTCACGATTTCCAGTAATTCTGTGGTAGACAGGTGCTACATACTAAGTTCCATATGTGAGAGGTAGCTGAACGCCTTGTCCAAAAGCATCTTACTTCTGAGAGTTGAGCTCACCCTCAGTCCCTCACAGTTCCACACTGCCTGCAGAGTGAGTTTCACACGTCTTCACCAGAGACGTTTGCCAGAGGCTTCTGAGACAGTAACAATGCAGACCTGGAGGGTATCCCAGGTGCAGTAGAGTGGTAATCTTGGAACCTCCTGACTCAGAATACTGCTACCTTCTCACTGCCATAGGAATGCAGCTAGTTGACAGCTGGCTTCAAGACATGCTTCCCTGTGAGAGCTGAGGACAGGGCAGAACCCTCCCGCATCCTGCCTGACTGTAGGAGTAGCTGCTAACATCCTATGTTAGTGGCTGGGAGAGGTTGCGGGAAAAGCATGTGTGAGCACTGGGCCTGAACTCCCGTGTATCTGAGTTGAATACAGCGATTTCCAACGGCTTCTCAATCAGAGTGTAGCTAGGTTCCAATCCCATGTCCGAGTGGGTAGCAGACATCTGCCTCCCATGCATACACACTTCTGAGAGTTGAGCTTATGGCCTGTACCTCCACATCCAGCCTGCTGGTACCCTTGGCTTCTAAAAGGCCTAGGCTCGCTGTTTGACGGAAGTGCTGGGAGAGGTAATTGGAATCCCCGGCACACAAGACTAGTGCCTCCAAGCTCTCAGCGATTTCCAGTAATTCTGTGGTAGACTGGTGCTACATACTAAGTTCCATATGTGAGAGGTAGCTGAACGCCTTGTCCAAAAGCATCTTACTTCTGAGAGTTGAGCTCACCCTCAGTCCCTCACAGTTCCACACTGCCTGCAGAGTGAGTTTCACAGGTCTTCACCAGAGACGATTGCCAGAGGCTTCTGAGACAAGTAACAATGCAGACCTGGAGGGTATCTCCAGGTGCAGTAGAGTGGTAATCTTGGAACCTCCTGACTCAGAATACTGCTACCTTCTCACTGCCATAGGAATGCAGCTAGTTGACAGCTGGCTTCAAGACATGCTTCCCTGTGAGAGCTGAGGACAGGGCAGAACCCTCCCGCATCCTGCCTGACTGTAGGAGTAGCTGCTAACATCCTAATGTTAGTGGCTGGAGAGGTTGCGGGAAAAGCATGTGTGAGCACTGGGCCTGAACTCCCGTGTATCTGAGTTGAATACAGCGATTTCCAACGGCTTTCTCAACCAGAGTGTAGCTAGGTTCCAATCCCATGTCGAGCGGGTAGCAGACATCTGCCTCCCATGCATACACACTTCTGAGAGTTGAGCTTATGGCCTGTACCTCCACATCCAGCCTGCTGGTACCCTTGGCTTCTAAAAGGCCTAGGCTCGCTGTTTGACGGAAGTGCTGGGAGAGGTAATTGGAATCACCCGGCACACAAGACTAGTGCCTCCAAGCTCATTCAGCGATTTCCTAGTAATTCCTGTGGTAGACTGGTGCTACATACTAAGTTCCATACGTGAGAGGTAGCTGAACGCCTTGTCCAAAAGCATTACTTCTGAGAGTTGAGCTCAGCCTCAGTCCCTCACAGTTCCACACTGCCTGCAGAGTGAGTTTCGCACGTCTTCACCAGAGACGTTTGCCAGAGGCTTCTGAGACGCAGTAACAATGCAGACCTGGAGGGTATCCCAGGTGCAGTAGACTGGTAATCTTGGAACCTCCTGACTCAGAATACTGCTACCTTCTCACTGCCATAGGAATGCAGCTAGTTGACAGCTGGCTTCAAGACATGCTTCCCTGTGAGAGCTGAGGACAGGGCAGAACCCTCCCGCATCCTGCCTGACTGTAGGAGTAGCTGCTAACATCCTAATGTTAGTGGCTGGGAGAGGTTGCGGGAAAAGCATGTGTGAGCACTGGGCCTGAACTCCCGTGTATCTGAGTTGAATACAGCGATTTCCAACGGCTTCTCAATCAGAGTGTAGCTAGGTTCCAATCCCATGTACGAGTGGGTAGCAGACATCTGCCTCCCATGCATACACACTTCTGAGAGTTGAGCTTATGGCCTGTACCTCCACATCCAGCCTGCTGGTACCCTTGGCTTCTAAAAGGCCTAGGCTCGCTGTTTGACGGAAGTGCTGGGAGAGGTAATTGGAATCTCCCGGCACACAAGACTAGTGCCTCCAAGCTCATTCACGATTTCCAGTAATTTGTGGTAGACTGGTGCTACATACTAAGTTCCATATGTGAGAGGTAGCTGAACGCCTTGTCCAAAAGCATCTTACTTCTGAGAGTTGAGCTCACCCTCAGTCCCTCACAGTTCCACACTGCCTGCAGAGTGAGTTTCACACGTCTTCACCAGAGACGTTTGCCAGAGGCTTCTGAGACAGTAACAATGCAGACCTGGAGGGTATCCAGGTGCAGTAGAGTGGTAATCTTGGAACCTCCTGACTCAGATACTGCTACCTTCTCACTGCCATAGGAATGCAGCTAGTTGACAGCTGGCTTCAAGACATGCTTCCCTGTGAGAGCTGAGGACAGGGCAGAACCCTCCCGCATCCTGCCTGACTGTAGGAGTAGCTGCTAACATCCTATGTTAGTGGCTGGGAGAGGTTGCGGGAAAAGCATGTGTGAGCACTGGGCCTGAACTCCCGTGTATCTGAGTTGAATACAGCGATTTCCAACGGCTTTCTCAATCAGAGTGTAGCTAGGTTCCAATCCCATGTCCGAGTGGGTAGCAGACATCTGCCTCCCATGCATACACACTTCTGAGAGTTGAGCTTATGGCCTGTACCTCCACATCCAGCCTGCTGGTACCCTTGGCTTCTAAAAGGCCTAGGCTCGCTGTTTGACGGAAGTGCTGGGAGAGGTAATTGGAATCACCCGGCACACAAGACTAGTGCCTCCAAGCTCATTCAGCGATTTCCTAGTAATTCCTGTGGTAGACTGGTGCTACATACTAAGTTCCATACGTGAGGGTAGCTGAACGCCTTGTCCAAAAGCATCTTACTTCTGAGAGTTGAGCTCAGCCTCAGTCCCTCACAGTTCCACACTGCCTGCAGAGTGAGTTTCGCAGGTCTTCACCAGAGACGTTTGCCAGAGGCTTCTGAGACATATAACAATGCAGACCTGGAGGGTATCCCAGGTGCAGTAGACTGGTAATCTTGGAACCTCCTGACTCAGAATACTGCTACCTTCTCACTGCCATAGGAATGCAGCTAGTTGACAGCTGGCTTCAAGACATGCTTCCCTGTGAGAGCTGAGGACAGGGCAGAACCCTCCCGCATCCTGCCTGACTGTAGGAGTAGCTGCTAACATCCTAATGTTAGTGGCTGGGAGAGGTTGCGGGAAAAGCATGTGTGAGCACTGGGCCTGAACTCCCGTGTATCTGAGTTGAATACAGCGATTTCCAACGGCTTTCCTCAACCAGAGTGTAGCTAGGTTCCAATCCCATGTACGAGTGGGTAGCAGACATCTGCCTCCCATGCATACACACTTCTGAGAGTTGAGCTTATGGCCTGTACCTCCACATCCAGCCTGCTGGTACCCTTGGCTTCTAAAAGGCCTAGGCTCGCTGTTTGACGGAAGTGCTGGGAGAGGTAATTGGAATCTCCCGGCACACAAGACGAGTGCCTCCAAGCTCATTCACGATTTCCCAGTAATTCTGTGGTAGACTGGTGCTACATACTAAGTTCCATATGTGAGAAGGTAGCTGAACGCCTTGTCCAAAAGCATCTTACTTCTGAGAGTTGAGCTCACCCTCAGTCCCTCACAGTTCCACACTGCCTGCAGAGTGAGTTTCACGTCTTCACCAGAGACGTTTGCCAGAGGCTTCTGAGACAGTAACAATGCAGACCTGGAGGGTATCTCCAGGTGCAGTAGGTGGTAATCTTGGAACCTCCTGACTCAGATACTGCTACCTTCTCACTGCCATAGGAATGCAGCTAGTTGACAGCTGGCTTCAAGACATGCTTCCCTGTGAGAGCTGAGGACAGGGCAGAACCCTCCGCATCCTGCTGACTGTAGGAGTAGCTGCTAACATCCTAATGTAGTGGCTGGGAGAGGTTGCGGGAAAAGCATGTGTGAGCACTGGGCCTGAACTCCCGTGTATCTGAGTTGAATACAGCGATTTCCAATGGCCTTTTTCAATCACAGTGTAGCTAGGTTCCAACTCCCATGTCCGAGTGGGTAGCAGACATCTGCCTCCCATGCATACACACTTCTGAGAGTTGAGCTTATGGCCTGTACCTCCACATCCAGCCTGCTGGTACCCTTGGCTTCTAAAAGGCCTAGGCTCGCTGTTTGACGGAAGTGCTGGGAGAGGTAATTGGAATCCGGCACACAAGACTAGTGCCTCCAAGCTCAGTTCAGCGATTTCCTAGTAATTCTGTGGTAGACTGGTGCTACATACTAAGTTCCATACGTGAGAGGGTAGCTGAACGCCTTGTCCAAAAGCATCTTACTTCTGAGAGTTGAGCTCACCCTCAGTCCCTCACAGTTCCACACTGCCTGCAGAGTGAGTTTCGCAGGTCTTCCAGAGACGTTTGCCAGAGGCTTCTGAGACGCAGGGTAACAATGCAGACCTGGAGGGTATCCCAGGTGCAGTAGACTGGTAATCTTGGAACCTCCTGACTCAGAATACTGCTACCTTCTCACTGCCATAGGAATGCAGCTAGTTGACAGCTGGCTTCAAGACATGCTTCCCTGTGAGAGCTGAGGACAGGGCAGAACCCTCCCGCATCCTGCCTGACTGTAGGAGTAGCTGCTAACATCCTTATGTTAGTGGCTGGGAGAGGTTGCGGGAAAAGCATGTGTGAGCACTGGGCCTGAACTCCCGTGTATCTGAGTTGAATACAGCGATTTCCAACGGCTTTCTCAACCAGAGTGTAGCTAGGTTCCAAATCCCATGTACGAGGGTAGCAGACATCTGCCTCCCATGCATACACACTTCTGAGAGTTGAGCTTATGGCCTGTACCTCCACATCCAGCCTGCTGGTACCCTTGGCTTCTAAAAGGCCTAGGCTCGCTGTTTGACGGAAGTGCTGGGAGAGGTAATTGGAATCTCCCGGCACACAAGACGAGTGCCTCCAAGCTCAATTCACGATTTCCAGTAATTCCTGTGGTAGACTGGTGCTACATACTAAGTTCCATACGTGAGAGGTAGCTGAACGCCTTGTCCAAAAGCATCTTACTTCTGAGAGTTGAGCTCACCTCAGTCCCTCACAGTTCCACAGCCTGCAGAGTGAGTTTCACACGTCTTCACCAGAGACGATTGCCAGAGGCTTCTGAGAAGTAACAATGCAGACCTGGAGGGTATCTCCAGGTGCAGTAGAGTGGTAATCTTGGAACCTCCTGACTCAAGTACTGCTACCTTCTCACTGCCATAGGAATGCAGCTAGTTGACAGCTGGCTTCAAGACATGCTTCCCTGTGAGAGCTGAGGACAGGGCAGAACCCTCCCGCATCCTGCCTGACTGTAGGAGTAGCTGCTAACATCCTAATGTTAGTGGCTGGGAGAGGTTGCGGGAAAAGCATGTGTGAGCACTGGGCCTGAACTCCCGTGTATCTGAGTTGAATACAGCGATTTCCAAGGCCTTCTCAATCACAGTGTAGCTAGGTTCCAATCCCATGTACGAGTGGGTAGCAGACATCTGCCTCCCATGCATACACACTTCTGAGAGTTGAGCTTATGGCCTGTACCTCCACATCCAGCCTGCTGGTACCCTTGGCTTCTAAAAGGCCTAGGCTCGCTGTTTGACGGAAGTGCTGGGAGAGGTAATTGGAATCACCCGGCACACAAGACTAGTGCCTCCAAGCTCATTCAGCGATTTCCTAGTAATTCTGTGGTAGACTGGTGCTACATACTAAGTTCCATACGTGAGAGGTAGCTGAACGCCTTGTCCAAAAGCATCTTACTTCTGAGAGTTGAGCTCCTCAGTCCCTCACAGTTCCACACTGCCTGCAGAGTGAGTTTCGCAGTCTTCACCAGAGACGTTGCCAGAGGCTTCTGAGACAAGTAACAATGCAGACCTGGAGGGTATCCCAGGTGCAGTAGACTGGTAATCTTGGAACCTCCTGACTCAGATACTGCTACCTTCTCACTGCCATAGGAATGCAGCTAGTTGACAGCTGGCTTCAAGACATGCTTCCCTGTGAGAGCTGAGGACAGGGCAGAACCCTCCCGCATCCTGCCTGACTGTAGGAGTAGCTGCTAACATCCTAATGTTAGTGGCTGGGAGAGGTTGCGGGAAAAGCATGTGTGAGCACTGGGCCTGAACTCCCGTGTATCTGAGTTGAATACAGCGATTTCCAACGGCTTTTCAATCACAGTGTAGCTAGGTTCCAACTCCCATGTCCGAGTGGGTAGCAGACATCTGCCTCCCATGCATACACACTTCTGAGAGTTGAGCTTATGGCCTGTACCTCCACATCCAGCCTGCTGGTACCCTTGGCTTCTAAAAGGCCTAGGCTCGCTGTTTGACGGAAGTGCTGGGAGAGGTAATTGGAATCTCCCGGCACACAAGACGAGTGCCTCCAAGCTCATTCACGATTTCCTAGTAATTCTGTGGTAGAGGTGCTACATACTAAGTTCCATACGTGAGAGGTAGCTGAACGCCTTGTCCAAAAGCATCTTACTTCTGAGAGTTGAGCTCACCCTCAGTCCCTCACAGTTCCACACTGCCTGCAGAGTGAGTTTCAGGTCTTCACCAGAGACGTTTGCCAGAGGCTTCTGAGACAAGTTAACAATGCAGACCTGGAGGGTATCTCCAGGTGCAGTAGACTGGTAATCTTGGAACCTCCTGACTCAGAATACTGCTACCTTCTCACTGCCATAGGAATGCAGCTAGTTGACAGCAGCTGGCTTCAAGACATGCTTCCCTGTGAGAGCTGAGGACAGGGCAGAACCCTCCCGCATCCTGCCTGACTGTAGGAGTAGCTGCTAACATCCTAATGTTAGTGGCTGGGAGATGGTTGCGGGAAAAGCATGTGTGAGCACTGGGCCTGAACTCCCGTGTATCTGAGTTGAATACAGCGATTTCCAATGGCCTTCTTCAATCACAGTGTAGCTAGGTTCCAACTTCCCATGTCCGAGTGGGTAGCAGACATCTGCCTCCCATGCATACCACACTTCTGAGAGTTGAGCTTATGGCCTGTACCTCCACATCCAGCCTGCTGGTACCCTTGGCTTCTAAAAGCCTAGGCTCGCTGTTTGACGGAAGTGCTGGAGAGGTACTTTGGACTCACCCGGCACACAAGACTAGTGCATCCAAGCTCAGTCAGCGATTTCCTAGTAATTCCTGTGGTAGACTGGTGTACATACTAAGTTCCATACGTGATGAGGGTAGCTGAATGCCTTGTCCAACACCATCTTACTTCTGAGAGTTGAGCTCAGCCTCAGTCCCTCACAGTTCCACACTGCCTGCAGAGTGAGTTTCGCAGGTTCTTCAGCAGAGACGTTTGCCAGAGGCTTCTGAGACGCAGGGTAACAATGCAGACCTGGAGGGTATCCCCAGGTGCAGTCGACTGGTAATCTTGGAACCTCCTGACTCAGAATACTGCTACCTTCTCACTGCCATAGGAATGCAGCTAGTTGAGCAGCTGGCTTCAAGACATGCTTCCTGAGAGAGCTGAGGATCAGGGCAGAACCCTCCCGCATTGCTGCCTGACTGTAGGAGTAGCTGCTAACATCCTAATGTTAGTGGCTGGGAGAGGTTGCGGGAAAAGCATGTGTGAGCACTGGGCCTGAACTCCCGTGTATCTGAGTTGAATACAGCGATTTCCAATGGCCTTCTTCAATCACCGTGTAGCTAGGTTCCAACTCCCATGTCCGAGATGGGTAGCAGACATCTGCCTCCCATGCATACACACTTCTGAGAGTTGAGCTTATGGCCTGTACCTTCCACATCCAGCCTGCTGGTACCTTGGCTTCTAAAAGGCCTAGGCTCCGCTGTTTGACGGAAGTGCTGGGAGAGGTAATTGGAATCACCCGGCACACAAGACTAGTGCCTCCAAGCTCAGTTCAGCGATTTCCTAGTAATTCCTGTGGTGGACTGGTGCTACATACTAAGTTCCATACGTGAGAGGGTAGCTGAACGCCTTGTCCAAACCCTCTTACTTCTGAGAGTTGAGCTCAGCCTCAGTCCCATCACAGTTCCACACTGCCTGCAGAGTTAGTTTCGCAGGTCTTCAGCAGAGACGTTTGCCAGAGGCTTCTGAGACGCAGGGTAACAATGCAGACCTGGAGGGTATCCCCAGGTGCAGTGAACTGGTAGTCTTGGAACCTCCTGACTCAGAATACTGCTACCTTCTCACTGCCATAGGAATGCAGCTAGTTGACAGCTGGCTTCAAGACATGCTTCCCTGTGAGAGCTGAGGACAGGGCAGAACCCTCCCGCATGCTGCCTGACTGTAGGAGTAGCTGCTAACATCCTAATGTTAGTGGCTGGGAGAGGTTGCGGGAAAAGCATGTGTGAGCACTGGGCCTGAACTCCCGTGTATCTGAGTTGAATACAGCGATTTCCAACGGCTTTCCTCAACCAGAGTGTAGCTAGGTTCCAAATCCCATGTACGAGCGGGTAGCAGACATCTGCCTCCCATGCATACACACTTCTGAGAGTTGAGCTTATGGCCTGTACCTCCACATCCAGCCTGCTGGTACCCTTGGCTTCTAAAAGGCCTAGGCTCGCTGTTTGACGGAAGTGCTGGGAGAGGTAATTGGAATCTCCCGGCACACAAGACGAGTGCCTCCAAGCTCAATTCACGATTTCCCAGTAATTCTTGTGGTAGACAGGTGCTACATACTAAGTTCCATATGTGAGATGGTAGCTGAACGCCTTGTCCAAAGCATCTTACTTCTGAGAGTTGAGCCCACCCTCAGTCCCTCACAGTTCCCACACTGCCTGCAGAGTGAGTTTCACACGTCTTCACCAGAGACGATTGCCAGAGGCTTCTGAGTACAAGTTAACAATGCAGACCTGGAGGGTATCTCCAGGTGCAGTAGAGTGGTAATCTTGGAACCTCCTGACTCAGAGTACTGCTACCTTCTCACTGCCATAGGAATGCAGCTAGTTGACAGCTGGCTTCAAGACATGCTTCCCTGTGAGAGCTGAGGACAGGGCAGAACCCTCCCGCATCCTGCCTGACTGTAGGAGTAGCTGCTAACATCCTAATGTAGTGGCTGGGAGAGGTTGCGGGAAAAGCATGTGTGAGCACTGGGCCTGAACTCCCGTGTATCTGAGTTGAATACAGCGATTTTCCAATGGCCTTCTCAATCACAGAGTGTAGCTAGGTTCCAACTCCCATGTCCGAGTGGGTAGCAGACATCTGCCTCCCATGCATACACACTTCTGAGAGTTGAGCTTATGGCCTGTACCTCCACATCCAGCCTGCTGGTACCCTTGGCTTCTAAAAGGCCTAGGCTCGCTGTTTGACGGAAGTGCTGGGAGAGGTAATTGGAATCACCCGGCACACAAGACTAGTGCCCCCCAAGCTCAGTTCAGCGATTTCCTAGTAATTCCTGTGGTAGACTGGTGCTACATACTAAGTTCCATACGTGAGAGGGTAGCTGAACGCCTTGTCCAAAACCATCTTACTTCTGAGAGTTGAGCTCAGCCTCAGTCCCTCACAGTTCCACACTGCCTGCAGAGTGAGTTTCGCAGGTCTTCAGCAGAGACGTTTGCCAGAGGCTTCTGAGACGCAGGGTAACAATGCAGACCTGGAGGGTATCCCCAGGTGCAGTAGACTGGTAATCTTGGAACCTCCTGACTCAGAATACTGCTACCTTCTCACTGCCATAGGAATGCAGCTAGTTGACAGCTAGCTGGCTTCAAGACATGCTTCCCTGTGAGAGCTGAGGACAGGGCAGAACCCTCCCCGCATGCTGCCTGACTGTAGGAGTAGCTGCTAACATCCTAATGTTAGTGGCTGGGAGAGGTTGCGGGAAAAGCATGTGTGAGCACTGGGCCTGAACTCCCGTGTATCTGAGTTGAATACAGCGATTTCCAACGGCTTTCCTCAACCAGAGTGTAGCTAGGTTCCAAATCCCCATGTACGAGCGGGGTAGCAGACATCTGCCTCCCATGCATACACACTTCTGAGAGTTGAGCTTATGGCCTGTACCTCCACATCCAGCCTGCTGGTACCCTTGGCTTCTAAAAGGCCTAGGCTCGCTGTTTGACGGAAGTGCTGGGAGAGGTAATTGGAATCCCCGGCACACAAGACTAGTGCCTCCAAGCTCAGTTCAGCGATTTCCTAGTAATTCCTGTGGTAGACTGGTGCTACATACTAAGTTCCATACGTGAGAGGGTAGCTGAACGCCTTGTCCAAAACCATCTTACTTCTGAGAGTTGAGCTCAGCCTCAGTCCCTCACAGTTCCACACTGCCTGCAGAGTGAGTTTCGCAGGTCTTCAGCAGAGACGTTTGCCAGAGGCTTCTGAGACGCAGGGTAACAATGCAGACCTGGAGGGTATCCCCAGGTGCAGTAGACTGGTAATCTTGGAACCTCCTGACTCAGAATACTGCTACCTTCTCACTGCCATAGGAATGCAGCTAGTTGACAGCTGGCTTCAAGACATGCTTCCCTGTGAGAGCTGAGGACAGGGCAGAACCCTCCCGCATGCTGCCTGACTGTAGGAGTAGCTGCTAACATCCTAATGTTAGTGGCTGGGAGAGGTTGCGGGAAAAGCATGTGTGAGCACTGGGCCTGAACTCCCGTGTATCTGAGTTGAATACAGCGATTTCCAACGGCTTTCCTCAACCAGAGTGTAGCTAGGTTCCAAATCCCATGTACGAGCGGGTAGCAGACATCTGCCTCCCATGCATACACACTTCTGAGAGTTGAGCTTATGGCCTGTACCTCCACATCCAGCCTGCTGGTACCCTTGGCTTCTAAAAGGCCTAGGCTCGCTGTTTGACGGAAGTGCTGGGAGAGGTAATTGGAATCTCCCGGCACACAAGACGAGTGCCTCCAAGCTCAATTCACGATTTCCCAGTAATTCTTGTGGTAGACAGGTGCTACATACTAAGTTCCATATGTGAGAGGTAGCTGAACGCCTTGTCCAAAAGCATCTTACTTCTGAGAGTTGAGCCCACCCTCAGTCCCTCACAGTTCCACACTGCCTGCAGAGTGAGTTTCACACGTCTTCACCAGAGACGATTGCCAGAGGCTTCTGAGTACAAGTTAACAATGCAGACCTGGAGGGTATCTCCAGGTGCAGTAGAGTGGTAATCTTGGAACCTCCTGACTCAGAGTACTGCTACCTTCTCACTGCCATAGGAATGCAGCTAGTTGACAGCTGGCTTCAAGACATGCTTCCCTGTGAGAGCTGAGGACAGGGCAGAACCCTCCCGCATCCTGCCTGACTGTAGGAGTAGCTGCTAACATCCTAATGTTAGTGGCTGGGAGAGGTTGCGGGAAAAGCATGTGTGAGCACTGGGCCTGAACTCCCGTGTATCTGAGTTGAATACAGCGATTTCCAATGGCCTTCTTCAATCACAGTGTAGCTAGGTTCCAACTCCCATGTCCGAGTGGGTAGCAGACATCTGCCTCCCATGCATACACACTTCTGAGAGTTGAGCTTATGGCCTGTACCTCCACATCCAGCCTGCTGGTACCCTTGGCTTCTAAAAGGCCTAGGCTCGCTGTTTGACGGAAGTGCTGGGAGAGGTAATTGGAATCACCCGGCACACAAGACTAGTGCCTCCAAGCTCAGTTCAGCGATTTCCTAGTAATTCCTGTGGTAGACTGGTGCTACATACTAAGTTCCATACGTGAGAGGGTAGCTGAACGCCTTGTCCAAAACCATCTTACTTCTGAGAGTTGAGCTCAGCCTCAGTCCCTCACAGTTCCACACTGCCTGCAGAGTGAGTTTCGCAGGTCTTCAGCAGAGACGTTTGCCAGAGGCTTCTGAGACGCAGGGTAACAATGCAGACCTGGAGGGTATCCCCAGGTGCAGTAGACTGGTAATCTTGGAACCTCCTGACTCAGAATACTGCTACCTTCTCACTGCCATAGGAATGCAGCTAGTTGACAGCTGGCTTCAAGACATGCTTCCCTGTGAGAGCTGAGGACAGGGCAGAACCCTCCCGCATGCTGCCTGACTGTAGGAGTAGCTGCTAACATCCTAATGTTAGTGGCTGGGAGAGGTTGCGGGAAAAGCATGTGTGAGCACTGGGCCTGAACTCCCGTGTATCTGAGTTGAATACAGCGATTTCCAACGGCTTTCCTCAACCAGAGTGTAGCTAGGTTCCAAATCCCATGTCCGAGCGGGTAGCAGACATCTGCCTCCCATGCATACACACTTCTGAGAGTTGAGCTTATGGCCTGTACCTCCACATCCAGCCTGCTGGTACCCTTGGCTTCTAAAAGGCCTAGGCTCGCTGTTTGACGGAAGTGCTGGGAGAGGTAATTGGAATCACCCGGCACACAAGACTAGTGCCTCCAAGCTCAGTTCAGCGATTTCCTAGTAATTCTTGTGGTAGACTGGTGCTACATACTAAGTTCCATACGTGAGAGGGTAGCTGAACGCCTTGTCCAAAAGCATCTTACTTCTGAGAGTTGAGCTCAGCCTCAGTCCCTCACAGTTCCACACTGCCTGCAGAGTGAGTTTCGCAGGTCTTCAGCAGAGACGTTTGCCAGAGGCTTCTGAGACGCAGGGTAACAATGCAGACCTGGAGGGTATCCCCAGGTGCAGTAGACTGGTAATCTTGGAACCTCCTGACTCAGAGTACTGCTACCTTCTCACTGCCATAGGAATGCAGCTAGTTGACAGCTGGCTTCAAGACATGCTTCCCTGTGAGAGCTGAGGACAGGGCAGAACCCTCCCGCATGCCTGCCTGACTGTAGGAGTAGCTGCTAACATCCTAATGTTAGTGGCTGGGAGAGGTTGCGGGAAAAGCATGTGTGAGCACTGGGCCTGAACTCCCGTGTATCTGAGTTGAATACAGCGATTTCCAATGGCCTTCTTCAATCACAGTGTAGCTAGGTTCCAACTCCCATGTCCGAGTGGGTAGCAGACATCTGCCTCCCATGCATACACACTTCTGAGAGTTGAGCTTATGGCCTGTACCTCCACATCCAGCCTGCTGGTACCCTTGGCTTCTAAAAGGCCTAGGCTCGCTGTTTGACGGAAGTGCTGGGAGAGGTAATTGGAATCACCCGGCACACAAGACTAGTGCCTCCAAGCTCAGTTCAGCGATTTCCTAGTAATTCCTGTGGTAGACTGGTGCTACATACTAAGTTCCATACGTGAGAGGGTAGCTGAACGCCTTGTCCAAAACCATCTTACTTCTGAGAGTTGAGCTCAGCCTCAGTCCCTCACAGTTCCACACTGCCTGCAGAGTGAGTTTCGCAGGTCTTCAGCAGAGACGTTTGCCAGAGGCTTCTGAGACGCAGGGTAACAATGCAGACCTGGAGGGTATCCCCAGGTGCAGTAGACTGGTAATCTTGGAACCTCCTGACTCAGAATACTGCTACCTTCTCACTGCCATAGGAATGCAGCTAGTTGACAGCTGGCTTCAAGACATGCTTCCCTGTGAGAGCTGAGGACAGGGCAGAACCCTCCCGCATGCTGCCTGACTGTAGGAGTAGCTGCTAACATCCTAATGTTAGTGGCTGGGAGAGGTTGCGGGAAAAGCATGTGTGAGCACTGGGCCTGAACTCCCGTGTATCTGAGTTGAATACAGCGATTTCCAACGGCTTTCCTCAACCAGAGTGTAGCTAGGTTCCAAATCCCATGTACGAGCGGGTAGCAGACATCTGCCTCCCATGCATACACACTTCTGAGAGTTGAGCTTATGGCCTGTACCTCCACATCCAGCCTGCTGGTACCCTTGGCTTCTAAAAGGCCTAGGCTCGCTGTTTGACGGAAGTGCTGGGAGAGGTAATTGGAATCTCCCGGCACACAAGACGAGTGCCTCCAAGCTCAATTCACGATTTCCCAGTAATTCTTGTGGTAGACAGGTGCTACATACTAAGTTCCATATGTGAGAGGTAGCTGAACGCCTTGTCCAAAAGCATCTTACTTCTGAGAGTTGAGCCCACCCTCAGTCCCTCACACTTCCACACTGCCTGCAGAGTGAGTTTCACACGTCTTCACCAGAGACGATTGCCAGAGGCTTCTGAGTACAAGTTAACAATGCAGACCTGGAGGGTATCTCCAGGTGCAGTAGAGTGGTAATCTTGGAACCTCCTGACTCAGAGTACTGCTACCTTCTCACTGCCATAGGAATGCAGCTAGTTGACAGCTGGCTTCAAGACATGCTTCCCTGTGAGAGCTGAGGACAGGGCAGAACCCTCCCGCATCCTGCCTGACTGTAGGAGTAGCTGCTAACATCCTTAATGTTAGTGGCTGGGAGAGGTTGCGGGAAAAGCATGTGTGAGCACTGGGCCTGAACTCCCGTGTATCTGAGTTGAATACAGCGATTTCCAATGGCCTTCTTCAATCACAGTGTAGCTAGGTTCCAACTCCCATGTCCGAGTGGGTAGCAGACATCTGCCTCCCATGCATACACACTTCTGAGAGTTGAGCTTATGGCCTGTACCTCCACATCCAGCCTGCTGGTACCCTTGGCTTCTAAAAGGCCTAGGCTCGCTGTTTGACGGAAGTGCTGGGAGAGGTAATTGGAATCACCCGGCACACAAGACTAGTGCCTCCAAGCTCAGTTCAGCGATTTCCTAGTAATTCCTGTGGTAGACTGGTGCTACATACTAAGTTCCATACGTGAGAGGGTAGCTGAACGCCTTGTCCAAAACCATCTTACTTCTGAGAGTTGAGCTCAGCCTCAGTCCCTCACAGTTCCACACTGCCTGCAGAGTGAGTTTCGCAGGTCTTCAGCAGAGACGTTTGCCAGAGGCTTCTGAGACGCAGGGTAACAATGCAGACCTGGAGGGTATCCCCAGGTGCAGTAGACTGGTAATCTTGGAACCTCCTGACTCAGAATACTGCTACCTTCTCACTGCCATAGGAATGCAGCTAGTTGACAGCTGGCTTCAAGACATGCTTCCCTGTGAGAGCTGAGGACAGGGCAGAACCCTCCCGCATGCTGCCTGACTGTAGGAGTAGCTGCTAACATCCTAATGTTAGTGGCTGGGAGAGGTTGCGGGAAAAGCATGTGTGAGCACTGGGCCTGAACTCCCGTGTATCTGAGTTGAATACAGCGATTTCCAACGGCTTTCCTCAACCAGAGTGTAGCTAGGTTCCAAATCCCATGTACGAGCGGGTAGCAGACATCTGCCTCCCATGCATACACACTTCTGAGAGTTGAGCTTATGGCCTGTACCTCCACATCCAGCCTGCTGGTACCCTTGGCTTCTAAAAGGCCTAGGCTCGCTGTTTGACGGAAGTGCTGGGAGAGGTAATTGGAATCTCCCGGCACACAAGACGAGTGCCTCCAAGCTCAATTCACGATTTCCCAGTAATTCTTGTGGTAGACAGGTGCTACATACTAAGTTCCATATGTGAGAAGGTAGCTGAACGCCTTGTCCAAAAGCATCTTACTTCTGAGAGTTGAGCCCACCCTCAGTCCCTCACACTTCCACACTGCCTGCAGAGTGAGTTTCACACGTCTTCACCAGAGACGATTGCCAGAGGCTTCTGAGTACAAGTTAACAATGCAGACCTGGAGGGTATCTCCAGGTGCAGTAGAGTGGTAATCTTGGAACCTCCTGACTCAGAGTACTGCTACCTTCTCACTGCCATAGGAATGCAGCTAGTTGACAGCTGGCTTCAAGACATGCTTCCCTGTGAGAGCTGAGGACAGGGCAGAACCCTCCCGCATCCTGCCTGACTGTAGGAGTAGCTGCTAACATCCTAATGTTAGTGGCTGGGAGAGGTTGCGGGAAAAGCATGTGTGAGCACTGGGCCTGAACTCCCGTGTATCTGAGTTGAATACAGCGATTTCCAATGGCCTTCTTCAATCACAGTGTAGCTAGGTTCCAACTCCCATGTCCGAGTGGGTAGCAGACATCTGCCTCCCATGCATACACACTTCTGAGAGTTGAGCTTATGGCCTGTACCTCCACATCCAGCCTGCTGGTACCCTTGGCTTCTAAAAGGCCTAGGCTCGCTGTTTGACGGAAGTGCTGGGAGAGGTAATTGGAATCACCCGGCACACAAGACTAGTGCCTCCAAGCTCAGTTCAGCGATTTCCTAGTAATTCCTGTGGTAGACTGGTGCTACATACTAAGTTCCATACGTGAGAGGGTAGCTGAACGCCTTGTCCAAAACCATCTTACTTCTGAGAGTTGAGCTCAGCCTCAGTCCCTCACAGTTCCACACTGCCTGCAGAGTGAGTTTCGCAGGTCTTCAGCAGAGACGTTTGCCAGAGGCTTCTGAGACGCAGGGTAACAATGCAGACCTGGAGGGTATCCCCAGGTGCAGTAGACTGGTAATCTTGGAACCTCCTGACTCAGAATACTGCTACCTTCTCACTGCCATAGGAATGCAGCTAGTTGACAGCTGGCTTCAAGACATGCTTCCCTGTGAGAGCTGAGGACAGGGCAGAACCCTCCCGCATGCTGCCTGACTGTAGGAGTAGCTGCTAACATCCTAATGTTAGTGGCTGGGAGAGGTTGCGGGAAAAGCATGTGTGAGCACTGGGCCTGAACTCCCGTGTATCTGAGTTGAATACAGCGATTTCCAACGGCTTTCCTCAACCAGAGTGTAGCTAGGTTCCAAATCCCATGTACGAGCGGGGTAGCAGACATCTGCCTCCCATGCATACACACTTCTGAGAGTTGAGCTTATGGCCTGTACCTCCACATCCAGCCTGCTGGTACCCTTGGCTTCTAAAAGGCCTAGGCTCGCTGTTTGACGGAAGTGCTGGGAGAGGTAATTGGAATCTCCCGGCACACAAGACGAGTGCCTCCAAGCTCAATTCACGATTTCCCAGTAATTCTTGTGGTAGACAGGTGCTACATACTAAGTTCCATATGTGAGAGGGTAGCTGAACGCCTTGTCCAAAAGCATCTTACTTCTGAGAGTTGAGCCCACCCTCAGTCCCTCACAGTTCCACACTGCCTGCAGAGTGAGTTTCACACGTCTTCACCAGAGACGATTGCCAGAGGCTTCTGAGTACAAGTTAACAATGCAGACCTGGAGGGTATCTCCAGGTGCAGTAGAGTGGTAATCTTGGAACCTCCTGACTCAGAGTACTGCTACCTTCTCACTGCCATAGGAATGCAGCTAGTTGACAGCTGGCTTCAAGACATGCTTCCCTGTGAGAGCTGAGGACAGGGCAGAACCCTCCCGCATCCTGCCTGACTGTAGGAGTAGCTGCTAACATCCTAATGTTAGTGGCTGGGAGAGGTTGCGGGAAAAGCATGTGTGAGCACTGGGCCTGAACTCCCGTGTATCTGAGTTGAATACAGCGATTTCCAATGGCCTTCTTCAATCACAGTGTAGCTAGGTTCCAACTCCCATGTCCGAGTGGGTAGCAGACATCTGCCTCCCATGCATACACACTTCTGAGAGTTGAGCTTATGGCCTGTACCTCCACATCCAGCCTGCTGGTACCCTTGGCTTCTAAAAGGCCTAGGCTCGCTGTTTGACGGAAGTGCTGGGAGAGGTAATTGGAATCACCCGGCACACAAGACTAGTGCCTCCAAGCTCAGTTCAGCGATTTCCTAGTAATTCCTGTGGTAGACTGGTGCTACATACTAAGTTCCATACGTGAGAGGGTAGCTGAACGCCTTGTCCAAAACCATCTTACTTCTGAGAGTTGAGCTCAGCCTCAGTCCCTCACAGTTCCACACTGCCTGCAGAGTGAGTTTCGCAGGTCTTCAGCAGAGACGTTTGCCAGAGGCTTCTGAGACGCAGGGTAACAATGCAGACCTGGAGGGTATCCCCAGGTGCAGTAGACTGGTAATCTTGGAACCTCCTGACTCAGAATACTGCTACCTTCTCACTGCCATAGGAATGCAGCTAGTTGACAGCTGGCTTCAAGACATGCTTCCCTGTGAGAGCTGAGGACAGGGCAGAACCCTCCCGCATGCTGCCTGACTGTAGGAGTAGCTGCTAACATCCTAATGTTAGTGGCTGGGAGAGGTTGCGGGAAAAGCATGTGTGAGCACTGGGCCTGAACTCCCGTGTATCTGAGTTGAATACAGCGATTTCCAACGGCTTTCCTCAACCAGAGTGTAGCTAGGTTCCAAATCCCATGTACGAGCGGGTAGCAGACATCTGCCTCCCATGCATACACACTTCTGAGAGTTGAGCTTATGGCCTGTACCTCCACATCCAGCCTGCTGGTACCCTTGGCTTCTAAAAGGCCTAGGCTCGCTGTTTGACGGAAGTGCTGGGAGAGGTAATTGGAATCTCCCGGCACACAAGACGAGTGCCTCCAAGCTCAATTCACGATTTCCCAGTAATTCTTGTGGTAGACAGGTGCTACATACTAAGTTCCATATGTGAGAAGGTAGCTGAACGCCTTGTCCAAAAGCATCTTACTTCTGAGAGTTGAGCCCACCCTCAGTCCCTCACAGTTCCACACTGCCTGCAGAGTGAGTTTCACACGTCTTCACCAGAGACGATTGCCAGAGGCTTCTGAGTACAAGTTAACAATGCAGACCTGGAGGGTATCTCCAGGTGCAGTAGAGTGGTAATCTTGGAACCTCCTGACTCAGAGTACTGCTACCTTCTCACTGCCATAGGAATGCAGCTAGTTGACAGCTGGCTTCAAGACATGCTTCCCTGTGAGAGCTGAGGACAGGGCAGAACCCTCCCGCATGCCTGCCTGACTGTAGGAGTAGCTGCTAACATCCTAATGTTAGTGGCTGGGAGAGGTTGCGGGAAAAGCATGTGTGAGCACTGGGCCTGAACTCCCGTGTATCTGAGTTGAATACAGCGATTTCCAACGGCCTTCCTTCAATCCAGAGTGTAGCTAGGTTCCAACTCCCATGTCCGAGTGGGTAGCAGACATCTGCCTCCCATGCATACACACTTCTGAGAGTTGAGCTTATGGCCTGTACCTCCACATCCAGCCTGCTGGTACCCTTGGCTTCTAAAAGGCCTAGGCTCGCTGTTTGACGGAAGTGCTGGGAGAGGTAATTGGAATCACCCGGCACACAAGACTAGTGCCTCCAAGCTCAGTTCAGCGATTTCCTAGTAATTCCTGTGGTAGACTGGTGCTACATACTAAGTTCCATACGTGAGAGGGTAGCTGAACGCCTTGTCCAAAACCATCTTACTTCTGAGAGTTGAGCTCAGCCTCAGTCCCTCACAGTTCCACACTGCCTGCAGAGTGAGTTTCGCAGGTCTTCAGCAGAGACGTTGCCAGAGGCTTCTGAGTACGCAGGTAACAATGCAGACCTGGAGGGTATCTCCAGGTGCAGTAGAGTGGTAATCTTGGAACCTCCTGACTCAGAGTACTGCTACCTTCTCACTGCCATAGGAATGCAGCTAGTTGACAGCTGGCTTCAAGACATGCTTCCCTGTGAGAGCTGAGGACAGGGCAGAACCCTCCCGCATGCCTGCCTGACTGTAGGAGTAGCTGCTAACATCCTAATGTTAGTGGCTGGGAGAGGTTGCGGGAAAAGCATGTGTGAGCACTGGGCCTGAACTCCCGTGTATCTGAGTTGAATACAGCGATTTCCAATGGCCTTCTTCAATCACAGTGTAGCTAGGTTCCAACTCCCATGTCCGAGTGGGTAGCAGACATCTGCCTCCCATGCATACACACTTCTGAGAGTTGAGCTTATGGCCTGTACCTCCACATCCAGCCTGCTGGTACCCTTGGCTTCTAAAAGGCCTAGGCTCGCTGTTTGACGGAAGTGCTGGGAGAGGTAATTGGAATCACCCGGCACACAAGACTAGTGCCTCCAAGCTCAGTTCAGCGATTTCCTAGTAATTCCTGTGGTAGACTGGTGCTACATACTAAGTTCCATACGTGAGAGGGTAGCTGAACGCCTTGTCCAAAACCATCTTACTTCTGAGAGTTGAGCTCAGCCTCAGTCCCTCACAGTTCCACACTGCCTGCAGAGTGAGTTTCGCAGGTCTTCAGCAGAGACGTTTGCCAGAGGCTTCTGAGACGCAGGGTAACAATGCAGACCTGGAGGGTATCCCCAGGTGCAGTAGACTGGTAATCTTGGAACCTCCTGACTCAGAATACTGCTACCTTCTCACTGCCATAGGAATGCAGCTAGTTGACAGCTAGCTGGCTTCAAGACATGCTTCCCTGTGAGAGCTGAGGACAGGGCAGAACCCTCCCGCATGCTGCCTGACTGTAGGAGTAGCTGCTAACATCCTAATGTTAGTGGCTGGGAGAGGTTGCGGGAAAAGCATGTGTGAGCACTGGGCCTGAACTCCCGTGTATCTGAGTTGAATACAGCGATTTCCAACGGCTTTCCTCAACCAGAGTGTAGCTAGGTTCCAAATCCCATGTACGAGCGGGTAGCAGACATCTGCCTCCCATGCATACACACTTCTGAGAGTTGAGCTTATGGCCTGTACCTCCACATCCAGCCTGCTGGTACCCTTGGCTTCTAAAAGGCCTAGGCTCGCTGTTTGACGGAAGTGCTGGGAGAGGTAATTGGAATCACCCGGCACACAAGACTAGTGCCTCCAAGCTCAGTTCAGCGATTTCCTAGTAATTCCTGTGGTAGACTGGTGCTACATACTAAGTTCCATACGTGAGAGGGTAGCTGAACGCCTTGTCCAAAACCATCTTACTTCTGAGAGTTGAGCTCAGCCTCAGTCCCTCACAGTTCCACACTGCCTGCAGAGTGAGTTTCGCAGGTCTTCAGCAGAGACGTTAGCCAGAGGCTTCTGAGACGCAGGGTAACAATGCAGACCTGGAGGGTATCCCCAGGTGCAGTAGACTGGTAATCTTGGAACCTCCTGACTCAGAATACTGCTACCTTCTCACTGCCATAGGAATGCAGCTAGTTGACAGCTGGCTTCAAGACATGCTTCCCTGTGAGAGCTGAGGACAGGGCAGAACCCTCCCGCATGCTGCCTGACTGTAGGAGTAGCTGCTAACATCCTAATGTTAGTGGCTGGGAGAGGTTGCGGGAAAAGCATGTGTGAGCACTGGGCCTGAACTCCCGTGTATCTGAGTTGAATACAGCGATTTCCAACGGACTTTCCTCAACCAGAGTGTAGCTAGGTTCCAAATCCCATGTACGAGCGGGTAGCAGACATCTGCCTCCCATGCATACACACTTCTGAGAGTTGAGCTTATGGCCTGTACCTCCACATCCAGCCTGCTGGTACCCTTGGCTTCTAAAAGGCCTAGGCTCGCTGTTTGACGGAAGTGCTGGGAGAGGTAATTGGAATCTCCCGGCACACAAGACGAGTGCCTCCAAGCTCAATTCACGATTTCCCAGTAATTCTTGTGGTAGACAGGTGCTACATACTAAGTTCCATATGTGAGAAGGTAGCTGAACGCCTTGTCCAAAAGCATCTTACTTCTGAGAGTTGAGCACACCCTCAGTCCCTCACACTTCCACACTGCCTGCAGAGTGAGTTTCACACGTCTTCACCAGAGACGATTGCCAGAGGCTTCTGAGTACAAGTTAACAATGCAGACCTGGAGGGTATCTCCAGGTGCAGTAGAGTGGTAATCTTGGAACCTCCTGACTCAGAGTACTGCTACCTTCTCACTGCCATAGGAATGCAGCTAGTTGACAGCTGGCTTCAAGACATGCTTCCCTGTGAGAGCTGAGGACAGGGCAGAACCCTCCCGCATCCTGCCTGACTGTAGGAGTAGCTGCTAACATCCTAATGTTAGTGGCTGGGAGAGGTTGCGGGAAAAGCATGTGTGAGCACTGGGCCTGAACTCCCGTGTATCTGAGTTGAATACAGCGATTTCCAATGGCCTTCTTCAATCACAGTGTAGCTAGGTTCCAACTCCCATGTCCGAGTGGGTAGCAGACATCTGCCTCCCATGCATACACACTTCTGAGAGTTGAGCTTATGGCCTGTACCTCCACATCCAGCCTGCTGGTACCCTTGGCTTCTAAAAGGCCTAGGCTCGCTGTTTGACGGAAGTGCTGGGAGAGGTAATTGGAATCACCCGGCACACAAGACTAGTGCCTCCAAGCTCAGTTCAGCGATTTCCTAGTAATTCCTGTGGTAGACTGGTGCTACATACTAAGTTCCATACGTGAGAGGGTAGCTGAACGCCTTGTCCAAAACCATCTTACTTCTGAGAGTTGAGCTCAGCCTCAGTCCCTCACAGTTCCACACTGCCTGCAGAGTGAGTTTCGCAGGTCTTCAGCAGAGACGTTTGCCAGAGGCTTCTGAGACGCAGGGTAACAATGCAGACCTGGAGGGTATCCCCAGGTGCAGTAGACTGGTAATCTTGGAACCTCCTGACTCAGAATACTGCTACCTTCTCACTGCCATAGGAATGCAGCTAGTTGACAGCTAGCTGGCTTCAAGACATGCTTCCCTGTGAGAGCTGAGGACAGGGCAGAACCCTCCCGCATGCTGCCTGACTGTAGGAGTAGCTGCTAACATCCTAATGTTAGTGGCTGGGAGAGGTTGCGGGAAAAGCATGTGTGAGCACTGGGCCTGAACTCCCGTGTATCTGAGTTGAATACAGCGATTTCCAACGGCTTTCCTCAACCAGAGTGTAGCTAGGTTCCAAATCCCATGTACGAGCGGGTAGCAGACATCTGCCTCCCATGCATACACACTTCTGAGAGTTGAGCTTATGGCCTGTACCTCCACATCCAGCCTGCTGGTACCCTTGGCTTCTAAAAGGCCTAGGCTCGCTGTTTGACGGAAGTGCTGGGAGAGGTAATTGGAATCACCCGGCACACAAGACTAGTGCCTCCAAGCTCAGTTCAGCGATTTCCTAGTAATTCCTGTGGTAGACTGGTGCTACATACTAAGTTCCATACGTGAGAGGGTAGCTGAACGCCTTGTCCAAACCATCTTACTTCTGAGAGTTGAGCTCAGCCTCAGTCCCTCACAGTTCCACACTGCCTGCAGAGTGAGTTTCGCAGGTCTTCAGCAGAGACGTTTGCCAGAGGCTTCTGAGACGCAGGGTAACAATGCAGACCTGGAGGGTATCCCCAGGTGCAGTCGACTGGTAATCTTGGAACCTCCTGACTCAGAATACTGCTACCTTCTCACTGCCATAGGAATGCAGCTAGTTGACAGCTGGCTTCAAGACATGCTTCCCTGTGAGAGCTGAGGACAGGGCAGAACCCTCCCGCATGCTGCCTGACTGTAGGAGTAGCTGCTAACATCCTAATGTTAGTGGCTGGGAGAGGTTGCGGGAAAAGCATGTGTGAGCACTGGGCCTGAACTCCCGTGTATCTGAGTTGAATACAGCGATTTCCAACGGCTTTCCTCAACCAGAGTGTAGCTAGGTTCCAAATCCCATGTACGAGCGGGTAGCAGACATCTGCCTCCCATGCATACACACTTCTGAGAGTTGAGCTTATGGCCTGTACCTCCACATCCAGCCTGCTGGTACCCTTGGCTTCTAAAAGGCCTAGGCTCGCTGTTTGACGGAAGTGCTGGGAGAGGTAATTGGAATCTCCCGGCACACAAGACGAGTGCCTCCAAGCTCAATTCACGATTTCCCAGTAATTCTTGTGGTAGACAGGTGCTACATACTAAGTTCCATATGTGAGAAGGTAGCTGAACGCCTTGTCCAAAAGCATCTTACTTCTGAGAGTTGAGCACACCCTCAGTCCCTCACACTTCCACACTGCCTGCAGAGTGAGTTTCACACGTCTTCACCAGAGACGATTGCCAGAGGCTTCTGAGTACAAGTTAACAATGCAGACCTGGAGGGTATCTCCAGGTGCAGTAGAGTGGTAATCTTGGAACCTCCTGACTCAGAGTACTGCTACCTTCTCACTGCCATAGGAATGCAGCTAGTTGACAGCTGGCTTCAAGACATGCTTCCCTGTGAGAGCTGAGGACAGGGCAGAACCCTCCCGCATCCTGCCTGACTGTAGGAGTAGCTGCTAACATCCTAATGTTAGTGGCTGGGAGAGGTTGCGGGAAAAGCATGTGTGAGCACTGGGCCTGAACTCCCGTGTATCTGAGTTGAATACAGCGATTTCCAATGGCCTTCTTCAATCACAGTGTAGCTAGGTTCCAACTCCCATGTCCGAGTGGGTAGCAGACATCTGCCTCCCATGCATACACACTTCTGAGAGTTGAGCTTATGGCCTGTACCTCCACATCCAGCCTGCTGGTACCCTTGGCTTCTAAAAGGCCTAGGCTCGCTGTTTGACGGAAGTGCTGGGAGAGGTAATTGGAATCACCCGGCACACAAGACTAGTGCCTCCAAGCTCAGTTCAGCGATTTCCATAGTAATTCCTGTGGTAGACTGGTGCTACATACTAAGTTCCATACGTGAGAGGGTAGCTGAACGCCTTGTCCAAAAACCATCTTACTTCTGAGAGTTGAGCTCAGCCTCAGTCCCTCACAGTTCCACACTGCCTGCAGAGTGAGTTTCGCAGGTCTTCAGCAGAGACGTTTGCCAGAGGCTTCTGAGAGCAGGGTAACAATGCAGACCTGGAGGGTATCCCCAGGTGCAGTAGACTGGTAATCTTGGAACCTCCTGACTCAGAATACTGCTACCTTCTCACTGCCATAGGAATGCAGCTAGTTGACAGCTGGCTTCAAGACATGCTTCCCTGTGAGAGCTGAGGACAGGGCAGAACCCTCCCGCATGCTGCCTGACTGTAGGAGTAGCTGCTAACATCCTAATGTTAGTGGCTGGGAGAGGTTGCGGGAAAAGCATGTGTGAGCACTGGG
>NW_023329881.1:0-29290 GCF_011100685.1 Canis lupus familiaris | reverse complement strand
ATCTGGTCCTAACTGGGCATCATTGGTACCTGGTGACTCTGTTCCACACCTGAGCCTCACCTGGACATGATGACTCTGGAACCTCTCTGGGCCTCACCCTGACCTGGGGACTCTGGTCCCCATCTCGATGTCACCTGAACCAGGTGATTCTGGTACCCTTATAGGGCTCAACCAGATCTGGTGACTCTGGTCCTCAACTGGGCCTCACCTAGACCTAGTTAATATGCTCCATCTGGGCCTCATTTGGACATGGTGATTCTGATCCCTACCTCGGCATTACCGGGACATGGTTCCACTGCATGGCCTGCTGGTTGGCCTCACCTGGACCTGGTAACTCTGGTCGCTACCTGGGCATCATCGGGACATGGTTCCTCTGCATGGCCTGCAGGTTGGCCTCATCTTCACCTGGTGAGTGGGGTTCCCACCTGGGTCTTACCCATGCCTGGTGACACAGGTCCCCACGTGGGCCTCACTTGACCTGGTGAATGTGGTCCTTACCTAGTCCTCACCCGGAACTGGTAATCTGGTCACCACCTGGGCCTCACCTGGACTTGGTGAATCCTGTTGCCACCTGCGCCTCACCTGGACCTTGTGACTGTGGTCCCACCTGGACCTCACCTGGATCTGGTGGCTCTGGTTCCTATATGGGGCTCTCCTGGACCTGGTTCCTGTGGTCTCCATCTGGCCTCACCTGGAACACAATGACTCTGATCCATATTTGGGCCTCTCCTGGACCTGTTGACACTGGTCCTTACCTGGGCAACATTGGGACCTGGATACTCTCTTATATACCGGGCCTCACCTGGACCTGGTGACTGTGGTCCCACCTGGGCCTCACCTGGACGAGGTGACTGGTTCCCACAGGGACCTCACCTGGACCTGGTGATTCAGGTCCTCATATGGGCATCATGGGACCTGGGTTCTCAGTTACACATCGGGGCCTCACCTGGACCTAGTGATTCTCGTCCCCGTCTGGGCCTCACCTGACGTGGTGACTCAGGTCCCCACCTGGATATCACCAGAACCGGGTCACTCTGGTCCCCCTCTGGGACTCTCCCGGAGCTGGGGACACTGGTCCTCAACTGGGCCTCAACAGGACCTGGTGAATCTACTCCTCACTAAGGCCTCGTCTGGACCTTGTGACTCTTTTCCCACCTGGCATCTTTGGGACATGGTTACTCTGTTCCCCACCTGGGCCTCACATGGACATGATAACTTTGCTCCACACTTTGGCCTCAACTGGTCCTGATGACTCTGGTCCCCCGACCTAGGCCTCAATCTGGACCTGGTGACTGTGGTCCCCACCTGGGTCTCACCTGGACCTGGTGACTCTCGTTCCCACATGAACCACACCAGGATCTGATGACTGTGTTGTTCTTGTAGAATCACTTTTAACTGGTGACTCCAGTCCCCACTCGGTCCTCACGTGGATCGGGTGACTTGGCCTGGAGGTTGGCCTCACATGGACCTGGTTAGTGGGGATGCCACTTGGGACTCACCCATACCTGGTGACTCAGGTCTCCACGTGGGCCTCCTGGACCTGGTGAATCTGGTCCTTACCTGGTCCTCTCCCAGACCCGGGGACTCTGGTCACCACCTGGGCCTCACCTCGACCTGGTGAATCCGACCCCATCTTGGCCTCACTCAGTCCTGGTGACTTTGTGCCCCACCTTGACCTGATTGCTGTGGACTCTTTCATGGCCTCACCTGGACATGGGGACTCTGATCCTATCTGCGTGTCACCCAGACCTGGTGACTCTGGTCCTCTCCTGGGCATCATTGGTACCTGGTGACTCTGTTCCACACCTGAGCCTCACCTGGACATGAGGCTCTGGCCTCTGGAACCACTCTGGGCCTAACCCTGACCTGGTGACTCTGGTCTCCATCTGGATGTCACATGGACCAGGCGATTCTGGTACCCCTCTAGGCCTGAACCAGTTCTGGTGACTCTGGTCCTCAACTGGGCCTCACCTGGACCTATTGAATATGCTCCATCTGGGCCTCATTTGGACCTGGTGACTCTGGTCCCTACCTGGGCATCATCGGGACATGGATCCACTGCATGGCCTGCAGGTTGGCCTCAGCTGTACCTGCTAACTCTGGTCCCTACCTGGGCATCACCGGGACACGGTTCCTCTGCATGGCCTCCAGGTTGGCCTCACCTGGACCTAGAGACTGGGGTTGCCACCTGGGGCTCACCCATACCTGGTGACACAGGTCCCCACGTGGGCCTCACTTGGACCTGGTGAATCTGGTCCTTATGGTCCTCACCCGGACCTGGTAATCCTGGTCACCACCTGGGAATCACCTGGACAGGGTGAATCTGGTCCCCATCTGGGCCTCAACAGTCCTGTTGACTTTCTTCCCCACCTGGACCTGATTGCTGTGGACTCCTTCTTGGCCTCAACTGGAACTGGTGACTCTGATCCTAACTGAGCCTCACCCAGATCTGGTGACTCTGGTCCTCACCTGTGGACCATTATGACCTGGATACTTTGTTACACACCTGAGCCTCACCTGGACATGATGACTCTGGATCCCCTCTGGGCCTCAGCCTGACATGGTGACTCTGGTCCGCATCTGGATGTCACCTAGACCAGGTGAATCTCGTACCCCTCTAGGCCTCAACTAGACCTGGTGACTCTGGTCCTCAACAGGGCCTCAACGAGACCTAGTGAATATGCTCCCCACCTGCGCCTCATCTGGACCTGGTGACGCTGGTTCTATCTGGGCATCATCGGGACATGGTTACTCTGTTCCCCACTGGGACTGACCTGATCCTGGTAACTCTGGTCCTGACTTTGGCCTCTCTTTACCAGGTGATTCTGGCTCTAACTGGGCCTCACCTGTAACTGGTGACTCTGATTCTAAGCATGGCCTCACCTGACCTGGTGTTTGTGGTTCCCATAGGGACCTCACCTGGACCTCATGTCTCTGGTCCCACCTGGGCCTCACCAGGGCCTGGTGTCTCTGGTACCCACCTGGTTAGCATCAGGATATGGTTACACTGTTCACTAACAGTGACCCAGCCGGACCTATTAACTCTGGTCTTCACCTGGGCCACACCTGGACATGGTGTCACTGTTTCCCACCTGGGTCTCACCTGGATATGGTGAGTCGGATCCCCACATGGTCCTCACCTGTAACTGGTGATTCTCGTTCCCACATGGATATCATGTGGACCTGTTGGCCGCAGTGTTTCTAGCATCTTTTTTTTAATTTTTATTTATTTATGATAGTCACAGAGAGAGATAGAGGCAGAGGCACAGCCAGAGGGAAAAGCAGGAACCATGCACCAGGAGCCCGACGTGGGATTCGATCCCGGGTCTCCATGATCGCGCCCGGGGCCTAAGGCAGGCGCCAAACCGCTGCGCCACCCAGGGATCCCATCTCTTTGTAGCTTCTCATGTACCTCGTGACTCTGGTCCCCACCAGTGCCTTACCGGGACCGGGTGAGTTTGGTTGCCACCTGCACCACACCTGGACCTGGTGATTCTGGTCTGCACCTGAGACTACCCTGGATCTGGTGACTGTGGTCCCCACCTGGGCTTCACCTAGCCCTGTTGACCATGGTCCTCATCACGGAAAAATGGTACCCGGTGACTGTGTTCCACCCCTGGACCTCACCTGGAGCAGGTGACTCTGTTCCCCCTGTGGGTCTCACCGTGCTCTAGTGACTGTGAACCCCACTTTGGCCTGACTTGGACCTGCTGACCTGGTTGCCACCTGGCCTGACCTCAAGTAGAACTCTTGACCATGGTCCCCAAGCCTGCCTCACATGGACCAGTTGCCTCTGATACCTACCAGCGCCTCACGTGTACCTGGTAACTCTGGTCCTCACCTGGGCCTCATCTGGACCTAGTGACTCTGGTCCCCACCTGGGCTTCACCTGGATCTGGTGACTCTGGTCCCCACCTGGCCTTCACCTGGATCTGGTGACTCTGGTCCCCACCTGGACCTCTCCTAGACCTGGTGACTCTCTTTCCAACATGGGCCTCACCTGTATCTGGTGACTCTGTTCCTCAGTTGGCCTCACCTAGACCTGGTGTCTCTCGTCCCCACTTTGACCTAACTCAGAACTGCAGAATCTTGCCCCACCTAGGCCGCACCCAGACCTGGTGACTCTTGTCCCCAGCTATGCCTCAATTCGACCTGATGAATCTGGTCCTCACGTGGGCCTTAGATGGACCTGGGACTCAGCTGGATAGAGTGGCTCTTGTTCCCACAAAGGGCTCACCTCCTGATACTGGTGACAGGGGTCTTTTTTCTATGCCTCACCAGGACTCCTAGTGATTCTGTTCCCCTTCTGGGCCTGCATGGCCCCTAGTGACTCTGGTCCTCACCCAGGCATCATTGGGACCTGGATACTCTATTCCACACCTGGGACTCACTTTGACCAGGGACCTCTGGTCCCATTTGGGCCTCAAACTAAACTGGTTACTCTGGTTCCCCCTCTGGGACTCACCCTTACCTGTTGAATCTGGTCACCCCTGGGCTTCACTTTGGCCTGGTGAATCTGGTCCTTAGCTGGTACTCACCTGGTATCTGGTGACTGGTCGCCACCTGGGCCTCACCTGGACCTGGTGAATCTCTTCCCCATCTGGGCCTCACCCAGTCCTGGTGACTTTGTTCCCCACCTGGACCTGATTGCTTTGGACACTTTCTTGGCCACACCTGGAAGTGGTGATTCTCGTTCCCACATGGACATCATGTGGACCTGGTGGCTGCAGTGTTTCTAGCTTCTCATGTACCTCGTGATTCTGGTCCCCACCAGGGCCTCAAAGGGACCTGGTGAGTGTGGTTGCCACCTGCACCCACCTGGAACTGATGATTCTGGTCTGCACCTGAGACTACCCTGGATCTGGTGACTGTGGTCCCCACCTGGGCTTCACCCGGATTTGGGGACTCCGGTCCCCATCCGGGCCTCAACTGTACCTGTTGACCATGGTCCTCAACTGGGCAAAATTGGGACCCGGTGACTGTGTTCCACAACTGGACCTCTCCTGGACCACATGACTCTGGTCCCCCTCTGGGTCTCACCGTGCCTTCGTGACTGTGAACCCCACTTTGGCCTGACTTGGACCTGCTGACCCTGGTTGCCACCTGCGCCTGACCTCGAACTGTTGACTCTGGTTCTTTCAAGGGCCTCCCCTGTACCTGGTGATCCTGGTCCCCACCTGGTCCTCACGTGGACGTGGTGACTCTAGTCACCACCGCGGACTCACCTGGACCTGCTTACTGTGTTCCACACCTCGGCCTCAAGTAGACCTGTTGACCATGGTCCCCATGCCGGCCTCACATGGACATGTTGACTCTAATCCCCACCGGGGCCTCACGTGTACCTGGTAACTCTGGTCCTCACCTGGGCCTCATCTGGACCTAGTGACTCTGGTCCCCACCTGGGCTTCACCTGGAACTGGTGGCTCTGGTCCCCACCTGGGTTTCACCTGGAACTGGTGACGCTCTTTCCAACATGGACTTCACTTGGTGAATCTGGTCCTTAGCTGGTCCACATTGGATCTGGTGACTGGTCGCCACCTGGGCCTCACCTGGACTTGGTGAATACTGTTGCCACCTGCGCCCCCCTGGAACTTGTGACTCTGGTCCCACCAGAACCTCACCTGGATCTGGAGGCTCTGGTTCCCATAAGGGGCTCTCCTGGACCTGGTTCTTGTGGTCTCCATCACACTGGAACACAATGACTCTGATCCATATTTGTGCCTCTCTTGGACCTGTGGACTCTGGTCCTTACCTGGGCATCATTGGGACCTGGATACTCTCTTATATACCTGGGCGTCACCTGGACCTGGTGACTGTGGTCCCACCTGGGCCTCACCTGGATGAGGTGACTGGTTCCCACAGGGACCTCACCTGGACCTGTTGACTCAGGTCCTCAAATGGGCATCATGGGACCTGTTATCTCAGTTCCAAATCGGGGCCTCACCTGGACCTAGTGATTCTCGTCCCCCTCTGGGCCTCACCCTGACCTGTTGACTCTGGTCCTCACCTGGATATCACAAGAACCGGGTGACTCTGGTCCCCCTTTGGACTCACCCGGAGCTGGGGAGACTGGTACTCAACTGGGTCTCAACACGATCTGGTGAATCTACTCCTCACTTAGGCCTCGTCTGCACCTTGTGACTCTTATCCCACCTGGCATCAATGGGATATGGTTACTCTGTTCCCCACCTGGGCCTCACTTGGACATGATAACTGTTCTCCGCACTTTGGCCTCAACTGGTCCTGATGACACTGGTCCCCCCACCTAGGCCTCAATCTGGACCTGGTGACTGTGGTCCCCACCTGGGTCTCACCTTGACCTGTTGCCTCTCGTTCCCACATGAACCACACCTGGACCTGGTGACTGTGGTGTCCTTGTAGACTCACATTTACCTGGTGACTCCGTTCCCGTCTAGGGCCTCACCTGGATCTGGTGACTCTGGCCTGCAGGTTGGCTTCACCTGGAATTGGTGAGTGGGGTTGTCACCTGGGCCTCACCCATACCTGGTGACTCAGGTCCCTACGTGGGCCTCTTGGACCTGGTGAATCTAGTACTTACCTGGTCCTCTCCCCGACCCGGGGACTCTGGTCACGACCTGGGCCTCACCTGGACCTGGTGAATCTGTTCCATATCTTGGCCTCACCGAGTCCTGGTGACTTTGTTCCCCACTTGGACCTGATTGCTGTGGACTCTTTTTGCCTCACCTGGAACTGGTGACTCTGATCCTATCTGCGCGTCACCCAGATCTGGTGACCCTGGAACTCACCTGGGCATCATTGGTACCTGATTACTCTGTTCCACACCTGAGCCTCACCTGGACATGATGACTCTGGTACCTCTCTGGGCCTCACCCTGACCTGGTGACTCTGGTCCCCATCTGGATGTCACCTGGACCAGGTGATTCTGGTACCCCTCTAGGCCTCAACCAGATCTGGTGACTCTGGTCCTCAACTGGGCCTCACCTGGACCTAGTGAATATACTCGATGTGGGCCACATTTGGACCTGGTGACTCTGCTCCCTACCTGGGCATCATCGCGGATCGTTCCACTGCATGGCCTGCGGTTGGCCTCACCTGGACCTGGTAACTCTGGTCCCTACCTGGGCTTCATCGGGACACCGTTCCTCTGCATGGCCTGCAGGTTGGCCTCACCTGGACCTGGTAACTCTGGTCCCTACCTGGCACATCGGGACACGGTTACTGCATGGCCTGCAGGTAGGCCTCACCTGGACCTGGTGAGTGGGCATGCCACTGGGCCTCACCCATACCTGGTGACACAGGCCCTACGTGGGCCTCACTTGGACCTGGGTATCTGGTCCACCTGGTTACCACGGATCTGGTAACTCTGGTCACCACCTGGGAATCACCTGGACCTGGTGAATCTGTGTCCCCATCTGGGCCTCACCAGTCCTCGTGACTTTTTCCCCACCTGGACCTGATTGCTGTGGACTCCTTCTTAGCCTCACCTGGAACTGTGACTCTGATCCTAACTGGCGACTCACCTGGTTGACTCTGGTCCTCACCTGGGACCATTATGACCTGGATACTCTGTTCCACACCTGAGACTCACCTGGACATGATGACTCTGGATCCCCTCTGGGCCTCTCCCTGACATGGTGACTCTGGTCCCCATCTGGAAGGCACCTAGTCCAGGTGAATCTGGTACCCCTCTATGCCTCAACTAGACCTGGTGACTCTGGTCCTCTACTGGGCCTCAACGGGACGTAGTGAATATGCTCCCCACCTTCGCCTCATCTGGACCTGGTGACTTGGCTCCACCTGGGCCTCACCTGTAACTGGTGACTCGGATCCTAAGCATGGCCTCACCTGACCTGGTGTCTGTGTTTCCCATCGGGACCTCATGTCTCTGGTCCTCATGTCTCTGGTCCTCATGTCTCTGGTCCCACCTGGGCCTCACCAGGACCTGGTGTCTCTGTACCCACCTGGGTAGCATCAGGATATGGTTACACTCTTCAGTAACAGTGACCCAGCCGTACCTATTAACTCTGGTCTTCACCTGGGCCACACCTGGACATGGTGGCACTGGTTCCCTCTTGGATCTCACGTGGACATGTGATTCAGATCCCTGCCTGATCCTCACCTGTAACTGGTGATTCTCGTTCCCACATGGACATCATGTGGATCTGGTGGCTGCAGTGTTTCTAGCTTCTCATGTACCTCGTGACTCTGGTCCCCACCAGGGCCTCACCGGTACCTGTTGTGTGTGGTTGCCACCTGCACCTCACCTGGACCTGGTGATTCTGGTCTGCGCCTGAGACTACCCTGGATCTGGTGACTGTTGTCCCCACCTGGGCTTCACCTGGATTTTGGGCTCTCGTTCCCATCTGAGGCTCACCTGGCCCTGTTGACCATGGTCCTCAACTGGGCAAAATTGGGACCCGGTGACTGTGATCCACAACTGGTCCTCACCTGGAACAGGTGACTCTGGTCCCTCTGGGTGTCACCGTGCCCTAGTGACTGTGAACCCCACTTTGGCCTGACTTGGACCTCCTGACCATGGTTGCCACCTGCGCCTGACCTCGAACTGTTGACTCTGGTTCTTTCAAGGGCCTCCCCTGGACGTGGTGATCCTGGTGCCCACATGGGCCTGACCTGGACCTGGGGACTCTTGTCACCACCGGGAACTCACCTGGACCTGCTTACGGTGTTCCACACCTGGGCCTCAAGTAGACCTGTTGACCATGGTCCCCAAGCCAGCCTCACATGGACATGTTGCCTCTGATCCCCACCGGGGCTTCACGTGTACCTGGTAACTCTGGTCCTCATCTGGGTCTCATCTGGACCTAGCGACTCTGGTCCCTCCCTTGGCTTCACCTGGATCTGGTGACTCTGGTCCCCACCTGGACTTCACCTGGATCTTCTGACTCTGGTCCACACCTGGACCTGACCTGCATCTGGTGACTCTGGTCCTCAGTTTGGCCTCATCTGGATCTGACATCTCTCGTCCCCACTTTGACCTAACTCAGAACTGCTGAATCTTGCCCCACCTCGGCCGCACCCAGACTTGGTGACTCTTGTCCCCAGCTATGCCTCAATTCGACCTGATGAATCTGCTCCTCACGTGGGCCTCACATGGACCTGGGACTCAGCTGGATAGAGTGGCTCTGGTTCCCACAAGGGGCTCACCTGATATAGCTGACTGTGGTCTTATTCTATGCCTCACCTGGTCCTAGCGATTCTGTTCCCATCTGGGCCTGTTGGCCCTAGTGACTCTGGTCCTCACCCAGGAATCATTAGGACCTGGATACTCTATTCCACACCTGTGCCTCACATTGACCATGGACCTCTCGTCCCATTCTGGGACTCAAACTAAACTAGTTACTGGTTCCCCTTTGGGCCTCACCCTTACCTGGTAACTCTGGTCACGCTTTGGGCTTCACTTCACCAGATGAACCACACCTGGACCTGGTGACTGTGGTGTTCTTGTATACTCACATGTACCTGGTGACTCCAGTCCCCACTAGGGCCTCACCTGGATCTGGTGACTCTGGCCCGCCGGTTTGCCTCACCTAGACCTGGTGAGTGGGGTTGCCACCTAGGCCTCACACATAGCTGGTGACTCAGGTCCCCACGTGAGCCTCTTGGACCTGGTGAATCTGGTCGTTACCTGGTCCTTTCCGAGACCCGGGGACTCTATCCCCACCTGGGCCTCACCTGGACCTGGTGAATCTGGTCCCATCTGGGTCTCACCTCGTCTGGTGACTTTGTTCCCCACCTGGACCTGATTGCTGTGAACTCTTTCTTGGCCTCACCTGCAACTGGTGACTCTGATCCTATCTGCGCCTCACCCAGATCTGGTGACTCTGGTCCTCACCTGGGCATCATTGGTACCTGGTGACTCTCTTCCTCACCTGAGCCTCACCTGGACCCGATGACTCTGGAACCACTCTGAGCCTCCCCTGACCTGGTGACTCTCGTCTCCCATCTGGATATCACCTGGACCAGGTGATTCTGGTACCCTTCTAAGACTCCAGTAGATATGGTGAAACTGGTCCTCAACTGGGCCTCACCTGGACCTAGTGAATATGCTCCATCTGGGCCTTACATGGACCGGGTGACTCTGGTCCATACCTGGGCATCATCGGGATATGGTGTCCACTGCATCGCCTGCAGATTGGCCTCAACTCGGACCTGGCAAATCTGGTCCCTACCTGAGCACACACCGGGACATGGTCCTCTGCATGGCCTGCAGGTTGGCCTCACCTGGACCTGGTGAGTGGGGTTTGCCACCTGGGCCTCCCCATACCTTGTGACACAGGGCCCCACGTGGGCCTCCCTTTGACCTGGTGAATCTGGTCCTTACCTGGTCCTCACTCGGAACTAGTAAGTCTGGTCACAACATGGGAATCATCTGTACCTGGTGAATCTGGTCCCCATTGGGCCTCACTCAGTCCTGATGACTTTGTTCCCACCTGGACCTGATTGCTGTGGACTCCTTTTGGGCCTCACCTGGAACGGGTGACTCTGATCCTAACTGGGGCTCACCCAGATCTGGTGACTCTGGTCCTCACCTGTGGACCATTATGACCTGGATACTCTGTACCTCACCTGAGACTCACCTGGACATGATGATGCTGGATCCCCTCTGGGCCTCAGCCTGACATGGTGACTCTGGTCCCCATCTGGATATCACCAGAATCGGGTGACTCTGTTCCCCCTCTGGGACTCACCCAGTGCTGGGACACTGGTCCTCATCTGGGCACAACTGGACCTGGTGAATCTACTCCTCACTTAGGTCTCGTCTGGACTTTGTGACTCTTTTCCCACCTGGCATCAATGGGACATGGTTACTCTGTTCCCACTGGGCCTCACCTGGACATGATAACTTTGCTCCACACTTTGGCCTCAACTGGTCCTGATGACACTGATCCCCCCACCTAGGCCTCAAACTGAACCTGGTGACTGTGGTCCCCACCTGGGTCACACCTGGACCTGGTGGTCTCGTTCTTACATGAACCACGCCTGGACCTGGTGACTCTGGCGTTCTTGTAGACTCACTTTTACCTGGTGAATCTGGTCCCCACTAGGGACTCACGTGGATCTGGTGACTCTGGCCTGCAGGTTGGTCTCACCAGGACCTGGTGAGTGGGGTTGCCACCTGGGCCTCACCCATACCTGGTGACTCAAGTCCCTACGTGGGCCTCTTGGACCTGGTGAATCTTGTCCTTTCCCGGTCCTCTCCTAGACCCGGGGACTCTTGTCACCACCTGGGCCTCACCTGGACCTGGTGAATCTGGTCCCCATCGGGCCTTCACCCAGTCCTGTGACTTTGTTCCCCACCTTGGACCTGATTGCTGTGCCTTTCTTGGCCATACACCCCGGAACCTGGTGAGTCTGATCCATATCTGAGCTTGCGTCACCCAAGACCCGGGTGACTCTTGTCCTCACCGGGGGCATCATTGGTACCATGGTGACTCTGTACCACACCTGAGCCTCACCTGGAAATGTTGACTCTGGAACCGCTCTGCTGGCCTCACCCTGACCTAGTGGACTCTGGTCCCCATCTGGATATCACATGGACAAGGTGATTCGGTACCCCCTAGGACTCAAACAGATCTGGTGACTCTGGTCTTCAAAGGGGACTCACCTTGTACATAGTGAATATGCTCCATCTGGGCCTCATTTGACCTGGTGACTCTGGTCCATACCTGGGCATCATCGGGATATGGTTCCACTGCATGCCCTGCAGGTTGGCCTCCCCTGGACCTGGTAAGTCTGGTCTCTACCTGGCATCATCTGGATATGTTTCACTGCATGGATGCAGGTTGGCCTCACCTGGACCTGGTAAATATTCTCCCTACCTGGGCATCATTGGGATATGGTTCCACTGCATGGCCTGCAGGGTTGGCCTCACCTGGACCTGGTGAGTGTTATTTGCCACCTGGGCCTCACCCATACCTGGGTGACTCAGGGTCCACGTGGGCCTCTTGGACCTAGTGAATCTGGTCCTTACTGGTCCTTTCCCAGAACGGGGACTCTGGTCAACACCTGTGCCTTACCTGGACCTGGTGAATCTGTTACCCCTCTAGGCCTCAACAAGATCTGGTGACTCTGATCCTATCTGCGCGTCACCCAGACCTGGTGACTCTGGTCCTCACCTGAGCATCATTGGGACCTGGTGACTCTGTTCCACACCTGAGCCTCACCTGGACATGATGACTCTGGAACCTCTCTGGGACAACCCTGACCTGGTGACTGTGGTCCCCATCTGGATGTCACCTGGACCAGGTGATTCTGGTACCCTTCTAGGCCTCAACCAGATCTGGTGACTCTGGTCCTCAACTGGGCCTCACTTGGACCTAGTGAATATGCACCATCTGGGCCTCTTTTGGACCTGGTGACTCTGGTCCCTACCTGGGCATCATCGGGACATGGTTCCACTGCATGGCCTGCAGGTTGGCCTCACTTGGACCTGTTAAGTCTGGTCCCTACATGGTCATCATCGGGACATGGTTCCTCTGCACGGCCTGCAGGTTGGCCTCACCTGGACCTGGTCAGTGGGGTTGCCACCTGGGCCTCACCTATGCCTGGTGACACAGGTCCCCACGTGGGCCTCACTTGGACCTGGTGAATCTTGTCCTTACCTGGTCCTCACCCGGAACTGGTAAGTCTGGTCACCACCTGGATATCACCTGGATCTTGTGTATCTGGTCCCCATCTAGGCCTCACCCAGTCCTGGTGACTTTGTTCCCCACCTGGACCTGATTTCTGTGGACTCCTTCTTGGCCTCACCTGGAACTGGTGACTCTGGTCCCCACCTGGACCTCTCCCGGACCTGGTGACTTTCTTTCAAACATGGACCTCACATGGATCTGGTGACTCTGGTACTCAGTTTGGCCTCACCTGGAACTGGCGTCTCTCGTCCCCACTTTGACCTAACTCAGAACTGCTGAATCTAGCCCAACTTAGGCAGCACCCAGACCTGGTGACTTTTGTCCCCAGCTATGCCTCAATTCGACCTAATGAATCTGGTCCTCACGGGAGCCTCACCTGGACCTGGGACTCAGCTGTAGAGTGGCTCTGGTTCCCGCAAGGGGCTCAGCTGATACTGCTGACTGTGGTCTTATTGTATGCCTCACCAGGACCTAGTGATTCTGTTCCCCTGGGCCTCATGGCCCCAGTGACTCTGGTCCTCACCCAGGCATCATTGGGTGATGGACCCAATGATCCTCACCCTGGATACGCTATTACACACCTGGGCCTCACTTTGACCAGGGACCTCTGGTCCAGTTCTGAGCCTCAAACTAAACAGGTTACTCTGGTTCCCCCTCTGGGGCTCACCCTTACCTGGTGACTCTGGTCACCCTTTGGGCTTCACTTCGGCCTGGTGAATCTGGTCCTTAGCTGGTCCGCGCCTGGATGTGGTGACTGGTCGCCACCTAGTCCTCACCTGGACTTGTTGAATCCTGTTGCCACCTGCGCCTCACCTGGACCTTGTGACTGTGGTCCCATCTGGACCTCACCTGGATCTCGTGGCTCTGGTTCCCATATGGGGCTCTCCTGGACCTGGTTCCTGTGGTCTCCATCTGACCTCACCTGGAACACAATGACGCTGATCCGTATTTCGGCCTCTCCTGGACCTGTTGACTCTGGTCCTTACCTAGGCATCATTGGGACCTCGATACTCTCTTATATACCTGGGCCTCACCTGGACCTGGTGACTGTGGTCCCACCTGGGCCTCACCTGGACGAGGTGACTGGTTCCCACAGAGACCTCACATGGACCTGGTGACTCAGGTCCTCATATGGGCATCATGGTACCTGGTTTCTCAGTTCCACATCGGGCCTCACCTGGAGCTAGTGATTCTCGTCCCCCTCTGGGCCTCATCCTGACGTGGTGACTCTGGTCCCCACTGGATATCATCAGAAACGGGTGACTCTGGTCCCCCTCTGAGACTCTCCGGAGCTGTGGACACTGGTCCTCAACTGGGCCTCAACAGGACCTGATGAATCTACTCTTCACATAGGCCTCGTCTGGAACTTGTGACTCTTTTCCCACCTGGCATCAATGGGACATGGTTACTCTGTTCCCCACCTGGGCCTCACCTGGACATGAAATTTTGCTCCACACTTTGGCCTCAACTGGTCCTGATGACTCTGGTCCCCCCACCTAGGCCTCAATCAGGACCTGGTGACTGTGGTCCCCACCTGGGTCTCACCTGGACCTGGTGACTCTCGTTCACAAATGATTCACACCTGGACCTGGTGACTGTGGTGTTCTTGTAGACTCACATTTACCTGGTGAGTCCGGTACCCACAAGGGCCTCACCTGCATCTGGTGACTCTGGCCTGCAGGTTGGCCTCCCCTGGACCTGGTGAGTGGGGTTGCCACCTGGGCCTCACCCACACCTGGTGATTCAGGTCCTCACGTTGGTCTCTTGGACCTGGGGAATCTGGGCCTTACCTGGTCCCTCCCAGACCCGGGGACTCTGGTCACCACCTGGGCCTCACCAGGAACTGGTGAATCTAGTCCCCATCTGGGCCTCCCCCAGTCCTGGTGACTTTGTTCCCACATGGACCTGATTGCTGTGGACGCTTTCTTGGCCTCACCTGGAACTGGTGACTCTGATCCTATTGTGCATCTCCCAGATTCTGGTGACTCTGGTCCTGACCTGGGCTTCATTGATACCTGGTTAGTCTGTTCCACACCTGAGCCTCACCGGGACATGATGACTCTGGAACCTCTCTGGGACTCACTCTGACCTGGTGACTCTGGTCCACATCTGGATATCACCTGGACCAGGTGATTCTGGTACACCTCTAGGGCTCAAGGTGATCTGGTGACTCTGGTCCTCAACTGGGCCTCACCTGGACCTAGTGAATATCCCCATCTGGGCCTCATTTGGACCTGGTGACTCTAGTCCGTACCTGGGCATCATCGGGATATGGTATCACAGCATGGCCTGCAGGTTGGCCTCACCTGGACCTGGTGAGTGGGGTTTTCCTCAACTGGGCAAAATTGGGACCCGGTGACTGGTTTCCACAAGTGGCCTCACCTGGACCAAGTGACTCTGGTCCCCCTCTGGGTGTCACCATGTCCTAGTGACTGTGAACCCCACTTTGGCCTGACTTGGACCTGCTGACCCTGGTTGCCACCTGCGCCTGACCTCGAACTGTTGACTCTGGTTCTTTCAAGGGCCTCCCCTGGACCTGGTGATCCTGGTCCCCACCTGGGTCTCACCTGGACGTGGTGACTCTTGTCACCACCGGGGCCTCACCGGGACCTGCTTACTGTGTTCCACACCTGGGCCTCAAGTAGACCTGTTGACCATGGTCCCCAAGCCAGACTCACATGGACATGTTGCCTCTGATCCCCACCGGGGCCTCACGTGTACCTGGTAACTCTGGTCCTCACCTGGGCCTCATCTGGACCTAGTGACTCTGGTTCCCACCTAGACTTCACCTGGATCTGGTGACTCTGGTCCACCCCAGGACCTCTCCTGGACCTGGTGACTCCTTTCCAACATGGACCTCATGTGGATCTGGTGAATCTGGTCCTCAGTTTGGCTCACCTGGACTTGGTGTCTCTCGTCCCCACTTTGACCTAACTCAGAACTGCTGAATCTTGCCCCACCTAGGCCGCACCCAGACCTGGTGACTCTTGTCCCTAGCTATGCCTCAATTCACCCTGATGAATCTGGTCCTCACGTGTGCCTCACATGTACCTGGGACTCAGCTGGATAAAGTGGCTCTAGTTCCCACAAGGGGCACACCTGATACTGCTGACTGTGGTCTTATTCTATGCCTCACCAGGACGTAGTGATTCTGTTCCCCATCTGGGCCTGCATGGCCCTAGTGCCTCTGGTCCTCACCCAGGCATCATTGGGTGATGGACCCAATGATCCTCACCCTGGATACTCTATTCCACACCTGTGCCTCACTTTGACCAGGGATTTCTGGTCTCATTTGGGCCTCAAACTAAACTGGTTACTCTGGTTCCACTCTGGGCCTCACCCTTACCTGGTGACTCTGGTCACCCCTTGGGCTTCACTAGGGTCTGGTGAATCTGGTCCTTAGCTGGTCCGCACCTGGATCTGGTGACTGGTCGCCACCTGGGCCTCACCTGGACTTGGTGAATCCTGTTGCCACCTGCGCCTCACCAGGACCTTGTGACTGTGGTCCCACCTGGACCTCACCTGGATCTGGTGGCTCTGGTTTCATATGGGGCTCTCCTGGACCTGGTTCCTGTGGTCTCCATCTGGCCTCACTTGGAACACAATGACTCTGAACAATATTTGGGCCTCTCTTGTACCTGTGGACTCTGGTCCTTACTTGGGCATCACTGGGAGCTGGATACTCTGTTATATACCTGGGCCTCACATGGACCGGTGACTGTGGTCCCACCTGAGCCTCACCTGGACGAGTTGACTGGTTCCCACAGGGAGCTCACCTGGACCTGTGACTCAGGTCCTCATATGGGCATCATGGGACCTGGTTTCTCACTTCCACATCGGGGCCTCACATGGACCAAGTGATTCTCGTCCCACTCTGGGCCTCACCCTGATGTGGTGAATCTGGTCCCCATCTAGGCCTCACCCAGTACTGGTGACTTTGTTCCCCACCTGGACCTGATTGCTGTGGACTCTTTCTTGGCCTCACCTGGAACTGGTGACTCTGAACCTATCTGCACGTCACCCAGATCTGGTGACTCTGGCCCTCACCTGGGCATCATTGGTACCTGGTGACTCTGTTCCTCACTTGAGCCTCACCTGGACATGATGACTCTGGAACCTCTCTGGGCCTCTCCCTGACCTGGTGACTCTAGTCCCTAACTGGGCATCATCGGGACATGGTTCCACTGCATTGCCTGCAGGTTGGCCTCACCTGGATGTGGTAACTCTCGTCCTTACCTGGGTATCATCGGGACATGGTTCTCTTATGGCCTGCAGGTTGGCCTCACCTGGACCTGGGGTGCCTTGCCACCTGGCCTCACCAATACCTGGTGACTCAGGTCCCCACGTGGGCCTCATTTGGACCTGGTGAATCTGGTCCTTACCTGGTCGTCACCCGGAACTGGTATGTCTGGTCACCACCTGGGAATAACCTGGGCCTGGTGAATCTGGTCCCAATCTGGGCCTCACCCTGTCCTGGTGACTTTGTTCCCCACCTGGACCTGATTGCTGTGGACTCCTTCTTGGCCTCACCTGGAACTGGTGACTCTGATCCTAACTGGGCCTCCCCCAGATCTGGTGACTCTGGTCCTCACCTGTGGACCATTATGATTTGGATACTCTGTTCCACACCTGAGCCTCACCTGGACATGATTACTCTGGATCCCCTCTGGACCTCACCCTGACATGGTGACTCTGGTCCCCATCTGGATGTCACCTGGACCAGGTGATACTGGTACCCTCTAGGCCTCAACCGATCTGGTGACTTGGTCCTCAACTGAGCCTCACTGGACCTAGTGAATATGCTCCATCTGGGCCTGTTGGACCTGGTGACTCTGGTCCCTACGTGGGCAACATCGCGACCTGGTTCCACATAATGGTCTGCAGGTTGGCCTCTTCTTGACCTGGTAACTCTGGTCCCTACCTGGGCATCATCGGGACACGGTTCCTCTGCATGGCCTGCAGGTTGGCGTCACCTGGACCTCGTACCTCTGGTCACTACCTCGGCATCATCGGGTCATGGTTCCTCTGCATCGCCTGCAGGTTGGCCTCACCTAGACCTGGTGAGTGGGCTTGCCACCTCGGCCTCACCCATACCTGGTGACACAGGTCTCACGTGGGCCTCACTTGGACCTGGGAATCTGGTCCTTACCTGGTCCTCACCCGGAACTGGTAACCCTTGTCACCAAATGGGAATCACCTGGACCTCGTGAATCTGGTCCCCATCTGGGCCTCACCCATTCCTGGTGACTTTGATCCTCACCTGGACCTGATTGCTGTGGACTCCTTCTTGGCCTCACCTGGAACTTGTGACTCTGCTCCTAACTGGGCCTCACCCAGATCTGGTAAATCTGGTCCTCACCTGTGGACCATTATGACCTGGATACTCTTTTCCACACCTGAACCTCACCTGGACATGATGACTCTGGATGCCTCTGGGCCTCACCCTGACATGGTGACTCTGGTCCCCATCTGGATGTCCCCTAGACCAGGTGAATCTGGTACCCCTCTAGGCGTCAACTAGACCTGGTGACCTGGTCCTCATCTGGGCCTCACCTGGACCTAGTGAATATTCTACCCACCTGCGCCTCGCTGTACCTGGTGACTCTGATTCTACCTGGGCATCATTGGGACATGGTTACTGTATTACCCACTGGGACTGACCTGATCCTGGTAACTCTGGTCCTGACTTTGGCCTCTTCTGTACCAGGTGACTCTGGCTCCACTGGGCCTCACCTGTACCTGGTAACTCTGATCCTAAGCATGGGCTCACCTGACCTGGTGACTGTGGTTCCCATCGGGACCTCATTTGGACCTCATGTCTCCGGTTACACCTGGGCCTCATCAGGACCTGGTGTCTCTGGTACCCACCTGGGTAGCATCAGGATATGGTTACACTGTTCACTAACACTCATCCAGGCGGACCTAATAACTCTGGTCTTCACCTGGGGCACACGAGGACATGGTGACACTGGTTACCACATGGGTCTCATCTGGACATGGTGAGTCGGATCCCCACCTGGTCCTCACCTGTAAACTGGTGATCCTCGTTCCCATATGGACATCATGTGGACCTGGTGGGCTGCAGGTGTTTCTAGCTTCTCAGGTACCTCGTGACTCTGGTCCCCACCAGGGCCTCACCGGGACCTGGTGAGTGTGGTTGCCACCTGCACCTCACCTGGACCTGGTGATTCGGGTCTGCACCTGAGACGACCCTGGATCTGGTGACTGTAGTCCCCACCCTGGCTTCACCTGGATTTGGGGACTCCGGTCCCCCATCTGGGCCTCACCTGGCCCTGTTTCGACTATGGTCCTCAAATGGGCAAAATTAGGACCCGGTGACTGTGTTCCACAACTGGACTTCACCTGGACAAGTGACTCTGGTCCCACTCTGGGTCTCACCGTGCCCTAGTGACTGTGAACCCCACTTTGGCCTGACTTGGACCTGTTGACCCTGGTTGCCACCTGCGCCTGACTTCGAACTGTTTACTCTGGTTCTTTCAAGAGCGTCCCCTGGACATGGTGATCCTGGTGCCCACATGGGCCTCACCTGGACCTGGTGACTCTTGTCACCCCGGGAACTCACCTGGATCTGCTTACTGTGTTCCGCACCTGGGCCTCAAGTAGACCTGTTGACCATGGTCCCCAAGCCGGCCTCACATGGACTTTTTGCCTCTGATCCCCACCGGGGCTTCACGTGTACCTGGCAACTCTGGTCCTCACCTTCGCCCATCTGGACCTAGTGACTCTGATCCCCACCTGGGCTTCACCTGGATCTGATGACTCTGGTCCCCACCTGGACTTCACCTGGATCTGGTGACTCTGGTCCAACACCTGGACCTGACCTGCATCTGGTGACTCTGGGTCCTCAGTTTGGCGTCACCTGGACCCTGGCGTCTCTCGTCCCACTCTGACCTACCTCAGCACTGGCTGAATCTGTGCCCCACCTAGGCCGCACCCAGACCTGGTTTCTCTTGTCCCCAGCTATGTCTCAATTCGACCTGATGAATTCTGGTCCTCACGTGGGCCTCACATGGACCTGCTACTCAGCTGGTATAGAGTGGCTCTTGTTCCCACATGGAGCTCACCTGATTCTGGTGACTGTGGTTTTATTCTATGCCTCACCAAGGCCTAGTAATTCTGTTCCCAATCTGGGCCTGCATGGCCCTAGTGACTCTGGTCCTCACCCAGGCATCATTGTGACCGGGATACTCTTATTCCACACCTGGGCTTCACTCTGACCAGGGACCTATGTTCCCATTCTGGGCCTCAAACTAAACTGGTACTCTGGTTCCCCCTCTGGGCCTCACACTCAACCTGGTGACTCTGGTCACCCTTTGGCTTCACTTGGGCCTGGTGAATCTTGTCCTTAGCTGGTCTCACCTGGATCTTGTGACTGGTCTCCACCTGGGCCTCACCTGGACTTGGTGAATCCTCTTGCCATCTGCGCCTCACCTGGACCTTGTGACTTGGTCCCACCTGGACTCACCTGGATCTGGTGGCTCTGGTTCCCATATGGGGCTCTCCTGTACCTGGTTCCTGTGGTCTCCATCTGTCCTCACCTGGAACACAATGACTCTGATCCATATTTGGTCCTCTCCTGGACCTGTTGACTCTGGTCCTTACATGGGCATCATTGGGACCTCGATACTCTCTTATATACCTCGACCTCACCTGGACCTGGTGACTCAGGTCCTCATATGGGCATCATGGTAACTGGTTCTCAGTTTCACATCGGGGCCTCACCTGGACCTAGTGATTCTCGTCCCGCTCTGGGCCTCACCCTGACGTGGTGACTCTGCTCCCCACCTGGATATCACCAGAACTGGGTGACTCTGTCCCCCTCTGGGACTCACCCGTAGCTGGGGACACTGCTCCTCAACTGGGCCTCAACAGGACCTGGTGAATCTACTCCTCAGTTAGGCCTCGTCTGGACCTGTGACTTTTTCCCACCTGGCATCAATGGGACATGGTTACTCTTTTCCCCACCTGGGCCTCACCTGGTCATGATAACTTTGCTCCACACTTTGGCATCAACTTGTCCTGATGACTCTGGTCCCCCACCTAGGCCTCAATCTGGATCTGGTGACTGTGGTCCCCACCTGGGTCTCCCCTGGACCTGGTGACTCTCGTTCCCACATGAACCACACCAGGACCTGGTGACTGTGGTGTTCTTTAGACTCACATTTACCTGGTGACTCTGGTCCCCACTAGGGCCTCACCTGGATCTGGTGACTCTGGCCTGTAGGTTGTCCTCACCTGGACCTGGTGAGTGGGTTGCCACCATGGGCTCACCCTATACCTGGTGACTCAGGTCCCCACTTGGGCCTCTTGGACCTGGTGAATCTGGTTAATTCTGGTCTCCACCTGGGAATCCCCTGGACCTGGAGACTCTGGTCGCCATCTGTGCCTCACACAGTCCTGGTGACTTTGCTCCCACCTGTGACCTGATGCTGTGGGACTCCTTTTGGGGCCTCACCTGGAAACTGGTGAGTCTGATCCTAACTGGGCCGCACCCAGATCTGGTGACTCTGCTCCTCACCTGTGGACCACTATGACCTGGATACACTGTTCCACACCTGAGCCTCACCTGGACGTGATGACTCTGGATCCTCTCTGTGCCTCACTCCTGACATGGTGACTCTGGTCCCCATCTGGATGTCACCTAGACCAGGTGAATCTGGACCCTGTCGACCTCAACCAGACCTGGGACTCTGGTCCTCAACTCAGGCCTCACCTGGCCTAGTGAAATTCTCCGCACCTGCGCCTCATCTGGACGTGGTGACTCGGGTTCACCTGGGCATCATCGGGGCATTGGTTACTGTATCCCCAATGGGACTGACCTATTCCTAGTAACCTCTGGTCCTGTCTTTGACCTCTTCTGTACCAGGTCACTCTGGCTCCACCTGGCCTCACCTGTAACTGGTAACTCTGAACCTAAGCATGGCCTCACCTGACCTGGTGACTGTGGTTCCCATCGGGATCTTACCTGGACATCATGTCTCTGGTCCCACATGGGCCTCACCAGGACTGGTGTCTCCGGTACGCACCTGGTAGCATCAGGATATGGTTACACTCTTCAATAACAGTGACCCCAGCCGGAACTATTAACTCTGGTCTTCACCTGGGCCACACCTGGACATGGTGACACTGGATCCCACCTGGGTCTCAACTTGACATGGTGAGTCGGATCCCCACCTGGTCCTCACGTGTAACTGCTGATTCTCCGGCCCACATGGACATCATGTGGACCTGGTGGCTGCAGTGTTTCTAGCTTCTCATGTACCTTGTGACTCTGGTCCCCGCCAGGGCCTCACTGGGTCCTGGGGAATGTGGTTGCCACCTGCACCTCACTTGGACCTGGTGATTATGGTCTGCACCGAGGACTCCCCTGATCTACTGACTGTGGTCCCCACCTGGGCTTCACCTGGATATTTGGACTCCGGTCCCCATCTGGGCCTCACCTGGCCCTGTTGACCATGGTCCTCAACTGGGCAAAATTGGGACCCGGTGACTGTGTTCCACAACTGGACGTCACCTGGACCAGGTGACTCTGGTCCCCCTCTGGGTCTCACCGTGCCTAGTGACTGTGAACCCCCACTTTGGCCTGACTTGGACCTGCTGACCTGGTTGCCACCTGCGTCTAACCTCCAACTGTTGACTCTGGTCCTTTCAAGGTTCCTCCCCTGTACCTGGTGATCCTGGTCCCGACCTGGGCCTCAACTGGACGTGGTGACTCTTGTCACCACCGGGGACTCACCTGGACCTGCTTACTGTGTTCCACACCTGGGCCTCAAGTAGACCTGTTGACCATGGTCCCCAAGCCGGCCTCACATGGACCTGTTGCCTCTTGATCCCCACCGGGGCCTCACGTGTACCTGTTAACTCCTGTCCTCACCTGGGCCTCATCTGGTCCTAGAGACTCTGGTCTCCACCTGGGCTTCACCTGGATCTGCTGACTCAGGTCCCCACCTGGACTTACCTGGATCCGTGGACTCTGGTCCCCACCTGGACCTCTCCTGGACCTGGTGACTCTCTTTACAACATGGTCCTCACCTGGATCTGGTGACTCTGGTCCTCAGTTTGGCCTCACCTGGAGCTGGTGTCTCTCGTCCCCACTTGAACCTAACTCAGAACTGCTGAATCTTGCCCCAACCTAGGCCGCATCCAGCCCTGGTGACTCTTCTCCCCCACCTATGCCTCAATTCGACCTGATGAATCTGGTCCTCACGTGGGCCTCACATGGACCTGGCACTCAGCTGGACCTGGGACTCAGCTGGATAGAGTGGCTCTGGTTCCCAAAAGGGGTCACTGATACTGCTGACTGTGCTCTTATTATATGCCTCATCAGGACCTAATGAATCTGTTCCCCATCTGGGCCTGCATGGCCCCTAGTGACTCTGGTCCTCACACCAGGCATCATTGGGACCTGGATACTCTATTCCACACTTGGGCCTCACTTTGACCAGGGACCTCTGGTCCCATTCTGGGCACTCAAACTAAACTGGTTACTCTGGTTCCCCCTCTGGGTCTCCACCCTTACCTGGTGACTCTGGTCACCCCATGGGCTTCATTTGGGCCTGGTGAATCTGGTCCTTAGGTGGTCCGCACCTGGATCTGATGACTGGTCGCAACCTGGGCCTCTCCTGACTTGGTGAATCCTGTTGCCACCTGGGCCTCACTTGGAGCTTGTGACTGTGGACCCACCTGGACCTCACCTTGATCTGGTGGCTCTGGTTCCCATATGGGTCTCTCCTGGAACCTGGTTCCTGTTATCTCCATCTGGCGTCACCTGGAACTCAATGACTCTGATACATATTGTGCCTCTCCTGCACCTGTTGACTCTGGTCCTTACCTGGCATCATTGGGACCTGGATACTCTCTTATATACCTGGGCCTCACCTGGACCTGGTGACTGAGGTCCCACCTTGGCCTCACCTGGATGAGGTGACTGGTTCCCCACAGGGACCTCACCTGGTCCTGGTGACTCAGGTCCTCATATGGGCATCATGGGACCTGGTTTCTCAGTTCCACATAGGGGCCTCACCTGGAACCTAGTGATTCTCGTCCCACTCTGGGCCTCACCCTGACGTGGTGAGTCTGGTCCCCACCTGGATATTACCCAGAACCGGGTGACTCTGGTCCCCGTCTGGGACTCACCCGGAGCTGGGGACACTGGTACTCAACTGGGCCTCACAGACCTGGTGAATCTACTACTCCTCACTCAGGCCTCGTCTGGCCCTGTGACTCTTTTCCCACCTGGCATCAATGGGACAAGGTTACACTGTTCCCCACCTGGGGCCTCACCTGGACATGATAACTTTGCTCCACACTTTGGCCTCAAACTGGTACTGATTACTCTGGTCCCCCCACCTAGGCCTCAATCTGGAACTGGTGACTGTGGTCCCCACCTGGGTCTCACCTGGCCCTGTTACTCTTGTTCCCACATGAACCTCACCTGGACCTGGTGGCTGTGGTGTTCTTGTAGACTCATATTTACCTGGTGACTCCGGTCCCACTAGGGCCTCACGTGGATCTGGTGACTCTGACATGCCAGTTGACCTCACCGGGACCTGCTGAGTGGGGTGGCCACGTGGGCTTCACCCATACCTGGTGACTCAGGTCCCCACGTGGGCATCTTGGACCTGGTGAATCTGGTCCTTACCTGGTCCTCTCCCAGACCCGGGGACTCTGGTCTCCACCTGGGCCTCACCTGCACCTGGTGAATCTGGTCCCCATCTGGGCCTCACCCAGTGATGGTGACTTCGTTCCACACTTGGACCTCATTGCTGTGGACTCTTTCTTGGCCTCACCTGGAACAGGTGACTCTGATCCTATCTACGCGTCACCCAGACCTGGTGACTCTGACCCTAACCTGGGCATCATTGGTACCTGGTGACTCTGTTCCACACCTGAGGCCTCACCTGGACATGATGACTCTGGAACCTCTCTGGGACTCACCCTGACTTGGTGAGGCTGGTCCCCAACTGGATGTCACCTGGACCAGGTGATTCTGTACCCCGATAGTTCTCAACCAGATCTGGTAACTCTGGTCTTCAACTGGGCCTCACCTGGACCTAGTGAATATGCTCCATCTGGGCCTCATTTGCACCTGGTGACTCTGGTCCCTACCACGGCATCATCGGGACATGGTTCCACAGCATGGCCTGCAGGTTGGACTCACCTGGACATGGTAAGTCCTGTCTCTACCTGGGCATCATCGGGACATGGTTCCTCTGCATGGCCTGCAGGTGGCCTCCCCTGGACCTGTTAAGTGGGGTTGCCACATGGGCCTCACCCATACCTGGTGACTCAGGTTCCCACGTGCGCCTCACTTGGACCTTGTGAATCTGCTCCTTACCTGGTGCTCACCCGGAACTGGTAACTCTGGTCACCACCTGGGAATCACCTGGACCTGGTGAATCTGGTCCCCATCTGGGCCTCACCCAGTCCTGGTGACTTTGTTACCTACCTGGACCTGATTGATGTGGACTCCTTCTTGGCCTCACCTAGAACTGGTAACTCTGATCCTAACTGGGCCTCACCCAGATCTGGTGACTCTGGTCCTCACCTGTGGACCATTATGACCTAAATACTCTGTTCCACACCTTACCTCACCTGGACATGATGACTCTGGATCCCCTCTGGGCCACAGCCTGACATGGTGACTCTGGTCCGCATCTGGTTGTCACCTAGACCAGGTGAATCTGGTACCCCTCTAGGCCTAAACTAGCCCGGGGGAATCTGGTCCTCAACTCGGCCTCACCGGGACCTAGTGAATATGCTCCCCACCTGCGCCTCATCTGGACGTGGTGACTCGGGTTCTACTTGGGCATCATCGGGACATGGTTACTCTATTCCCCACTGGGACTGACCTGATCCTGGAAACTCTGATCCTGACTTTGGCCTCTTCTGTACCAGGTGACTCTGGCTCCACCTGGGCCTCACCTGTAACTTGATACTGTGATCCTAAGCATGGCCTCACCTGACCTGGTGACTGTGGTTCCCATCGAGACTTCAACTGGACCTCATGACTCTGATCCCACCTGGGCCTCACCAGGACATGGTGATTCTGGTACCCACCTGGTAGCATCAGCATATGGTTACACTGTTCTCAAACAGTGACCCAGCCGGACCTATTAACTCTGGTCTTCACCTGGGCCACACCTGGACCTGGTGACTCTGGTCCTCAGTTTGGCCTCACCTGGACCTGGTGTCTCTCGTCCCCACTTTGACCTAACTCAGAACTGCTGAATCTTGCCCCACCTAGGCCGCACGCAGACCTCGTGACTCTTGTCCCCAGCTATGCCTCAATTCGATCTGATGAATATGGTCCTCACGTGGGCCTCACATGGACCTGGGACTCAGCTGGATAGAGTGGCTCTGGTTCCCACAAGGGGCTCACCTGATACTGCTGACTGTGGTCTTATTCTATGCCTCACCAGGACCTAGTGATTCTGTTCCCCATCTGGGCCTGCATGGCCCTAGTGACTCTGGTCCTCACCCAGGCATCATTGGGATCTGGATACTCTATTCCACACCTTGGACTCACTCTGACCACGGACCTCTGGTCCCATTCTGGGCATCAAACTAAACTGGTTACTCTGGTTGCCCCTCTGGGCCTCACCCTTACCTGGTGACTCTGGTCACCCCTTGGGCTTCACTTGGGCCTGGTGAATCTGGTGCTTAGCTGGTCCTCACCTGGCTCTGGAGACTTGTCGCCACCTGGGCCTCACCTGGACCTGGTGAATCCTGTTGCCACCTGCACCTCACCAGGACCTTGTGACTGTTGTCCTACCTGGACCTCACCTGGATTGGTGGCTCTGGTTCTCATATGGGGCTCTCCTGGACCTGGTTCCTGTGGTCTCCATCAGGCATCACCTGGAACAAAATGACTGTGATCCATATTTCGGCCTCTCCTGGACCTGTTGACTCTGGTCCTTACCTGGCCATCATTGGAACCTGGAGACTCTCTTATATACCTGGGCCTCACCTTGACCTGGTGACTGTGGTCCCACCTGGGCCTCACCTGGACGAGGTGCCTGGTTCCCACAGGGACCTCACCTGGACCTGGTGACTCAGGTCCTCATATGGGCATCATGGTAACTGGTTCTCAGTTCACATCGGGGCCTCACCTGGACCTAGTGATTCTCGTCCCCCTGTGGGCCTCACCCTGACGTGGTGACTCTGCTCCCCACCTGGATATCAGCAGAACTGGGTGACTCTGGTCCCCCTCTGGGACTCACCCGTAGCTGGGGACACTGCTCCTCAACTGGGCCTCAACAGGACCTGGTGAATCTACTCCTCAGTTAGGCCTCGTCTGGACCTGTGACTCTTTTCCCACCTGGCATCATGGGACATGGTTACTCTTTTCCCCACATGGACATCACCTGGACATGATAACTTGCTCCACACTTTGGCATCAACTTGTCCTGATGACTCTGGTCCCCCCACCTAGGCCTCAATCTGGACCTGGTGACTATGGTCCCCACCTGGGTCTCACTGGACCTGGTGACTCTCGTTCCACATGAACCACACCTGGACCTGGTGACTGTGGTTTTCTTGTACACTCACATTTACCTGGTGACTCCAGTCCCCACTAGGGACTCACCTGGATCTGGTGACTCTGGCCTGCAGGTTGGTCTCACTGGACTGGAGAGGGGGGGTGCCACCTGGGGCCTCACCCATATCTGGTGACTCAGTTCCACACGTGGGCCTCGTGGACCTGGTGAATCTGGTCCTTACATGGTACTCTCCCAGACCCTGGGTCTCTGGTCACCACATCGCCTCTCCCCTGGACCTGGGGAATCTGGTCCCCATCTGGGCCTCACCCAGTACCTGGTGACTTTGTTCCCCAACCTGGACCTGATTACTGTGGACTCCTTCTTGGCCTCACCTGGAACTGGTGACTCTGATCCTGTCTGCGCGTCACCCAGACCTGGTGACTCTGGTCTCACCTGTGGACAATTATGCACCTGGCTTCTCTGTTCCACATGTGTGCCTTACGTGGGACATGATAACTCTGGATCCTTCTGGGCCTCAGCCTGACATGGTGACTCTGGTCCCCATCTGGATTTCACCTAGACCAGGGGAATCTGGTACCCCTCTAGACCTCAACCAGATCTGGTGACTCTGGTCCTCAACTGGGCCTCACCTGGACCTAGTGAATATGCTCATCTGGGCCTCATTTGGACCTGGTGACTCTGATACCTACCTGGGAATCATCGGGACATGTTCCACTGCATGGCCTGCAGGTTGGCCTCACCTGGACCTGAGAACTCTAGTCCCTACATCGGCATCATCTGGACATGGTTCCTCTGCATGGCTTGCAGGTTGGCCTCACTTGTTTCTGGTGAGGGGGTTGTCACATGGGCCTCACACATGCCTGGTGACACAGGTCCCCACTTGGGCCTCACTTGGACCTGGTGACTCTGGTCCTTACCTGGTCCTCACCCGGAACTCGTAACTCTGTTCACCACCTGGGAATAACCTGGACCTGGTGACTCTGGTCCCCATCTGGATGTCACCTGGACCAGGTGTTTCTGGTACCCCTCTAGGCCTCAACCAGAACTGGTGACTCTGGTCCTCAACTGGGCCTCACAGGGACCTAGTGAACATGCTCCCCACCTGCGCCTCATCTGGACCTGGTGACTCTGGTTCTACCTGGGCATCATCGGGACCTGGTTACTCTATTCCCCACTGGGACTGACCTGATCCTGGTAACATTGGTCCTGACTTTGGCCTCTTCTGTACTTAGTGACTCTGGCTCCACCTGGGCCTCAGCTGTAACTGGTGACTCTGATCCTAAGCATGGCCTCACCTGACCTGGTGACTGTGGTTCCCATCGGGACCTCACCTGGACCTCATGTCTCTGGTCCAACCTGGGCCTCACCAGGACCTGGTGTCTCAGGTACCATCCTTGGTAGCATCAGGATATGGTTACACTGTTCACTAACAGTGACCCAGCCGGACCTATGAACTCTGGTCTTCACCTGGGCCACACCTGGACATGGTGACACTCGTTCCCACCTGGGTCTCACCTGGACATGATGAGTCGTATCCCCACCTGGTCCTCACCTGTAACTTGTGATTCTCGTTCCCACATGGACATCATCTGGACATGGTGGCTGCAGTGTTTCTAGCTTCTCATGTACCTCGTGACTCTGGTCCCCACCAGGGCCTCACCGGGACCTGGTGAGTGTGGTTGCCACCTGCACCTCACCTGGACCTGGTGATTCTGGTCTGCACCTGAGACTACCCTGGATCTGGTGACTGTGGTCCCCACCTGGACATCACCTGGATTTAGGGACTCCGGTCCCCATCTGGGCCTCACCTGGCCCTGTTGATCAAGGTCTCATCTGGGCAAAATTGGGACCCGGTGTCTTTGTTCCACAACTGGACCTCACCTGGACCATGTGACACTGGTTCCCCTCTGGGCCTCACCGTACCCTAGTGACTGTGAACCCCACTTTGGCCTGACTTGGACCTGCTGACCCTGGTTGCCACCTGCGCCTGACCTCGAACAGTTGACTCTGGTTCTTTCAAGGGCCTCCCCTGGACCTGGTGATCCTGGTCCCCACCTGGGACTTACCTGGACGTGGTGACCTTGTCACCACCGGGAACTCACCTGGACCTGCTTACTGTGTTCCACACCTGGG
>NW_023329880.1:0-29420 GCF_011100685.1 Canis lupus familiaris | reverse complement strand
TGGGACCTGGTTACTCTTGTTCCACACCTGAGCCCGCCTTGACATGATGACTCTTGAAACCCCTCTGGGCCTCACCCTGACCTGGTGACTCTGGTCCCCATCTGGATGTCACCTGGACCAGGTGATTCTGGTACCCCTCTAGGCCTCAACGAGACCTGGTGACTGTGGTCCTCACTGGGCCTCACCTGAACCTAGTGAATATGCTCCCCCCTGGGCCTCATCTGGACCTGGTGACTCTGGTCCTACCTGGGCATCATCGGGACATGGTTCCTTATTCCACACCGGGACTTCACCTGACCTGAAACTCTGGTCCTCACTTTGGCCTCTTCTGTACCAGACTCTGGCCCCACTGTCCCTCATCTGGAACTGGTGACTCTGATCCTCACAGCAGCCTCGAATGCACCTTTCCACTAGCTGCGTTCTTATGGCCATGAAATGTACTAATTTGTAAGTCAGGAGTTTCCATGTATACCGCTCTATTGCACCTAGAGACACAAGCATTGAAGCCTGCAGCTAGCTCCTTTTTTCCTATGAGCTTCTGACCAACACTCTAGTGAGGATGTTCAAAATTTCATCTGAAGGCCGTGTGGAACTGTGAGGGACTGGAGGTGAGCTCAAGTCTCAGAAGCATACCCTTTGGACACGTGTTTCAACTAGATTCTCATGTATGGAACTTAGTGTGTAGCACCAATCCTAGAGAGCAGTTCCTCACATATCTCTGGATTGGGCTTGGACTAATTGTGTGGGCCAGCACTTCCACTCACCTCTGACAAACTTCTGTCACTCACGCATCGAGCCTAGGCCTTTATGGAGTGAAGTGTACCTGCAGTCAGCATGTGCGAGGTACAAGGCATAATTCAACTCTCAGAAGTGTGTACTTTGCAGGCCGATGTCTGCTAGACACTTATCGAGGCAAGGTATACCCAAGCTACACTCTAATTAAACAAGGATGCTGGTAATCACTGTACTGAACTGAGATACACGGAGTACAGTCCTGACCTTCCACTTGCATTTCTCCAACCTCTCCCAACACCTAAAATAAGGATTTAGCAGCTATGACTATGGGAGGTCAGGATGCGGGACGGTCCTGCCCTGAGCTCAGCTTTCAAAGGAGGCATGCCTCGAAGCCAGCTTTCTACTAACTGCGTTCTGTTGCCATGAGAACGTTGATGCAGGATGTTCCATCTAACGCTTTACTGCACCTGGAGACACAACCTTGAAGTCTGCAGCTTGCCCTTTGCATCCCATGGAGCTTCTGACAAACATGTCTAGTGTAGTATGTGTTGTAACTGTATCTGCAGGCATGTGGAACTGGAAGGACCACGTTTCAACTCATCCGAGAGGAAGTTCCCCAGAGAGAGAGCTTTCAGCTAGTAACTCAGGTTTGGAAGTTAGTATGTAGCTCCCATCTAAGGGAGGAATTCCTCAGAAGTTGCTGGATTGAACTAAGAAACATTTATTTCTCAAAACTTGTGTCCCGTATCAAATGAAATCATTTGGAAGCGAAGCGTACAGGCGGTCAGCATGTGGGAGGTTCAAGTCCTAAGATCAATCCAAAGGAGTGTGCATGCCTTGGAGGCAGCTGTCCGCTAGGCGCGAAATTGACAAGGCAGACACTTGGTTCTCACTCCGCTACTCTCACGCATACAACGAAATGCTGTGGAAGCAGAACGTACAGGCAGTCAGGATGGGGGAGGTACAGGCTATAAGCTCAAATCTCCGAAGTGTGTATGCTTTGCAAGCCGATGTCTGCTAGACACTTATCGAGGTGAGGCATACCCGAGCTACACTCTAATTGAACAAGGATGTTGGCAATCGATGTATCGAACTCAGATACACGTGAGTATAGTCCTGACACTTCCAGTCGCATTTCTCTAACATCTCCTAGCACTCCACGTAAAGATGTTAGCAGCTATGACTATGGGCAGGCAAGATGTGGAGGGTCCTGCCCTGAGCTCAGCTCTCACAACAGAGCATGCCTAGAAGCCAGCTTTATACTAGCTCGTTCTGATGGCCGTGAGAATGTAGCAGAATTGTAGGCGGTACGAATACAATGAATACCACTCTACTGCACCTGGAGACACAACCATTGAAGCCTGCAGCTGGCCCTTGCACCCATACTTCTGACAAACATGTCTAGTGAGGATGTTCGTAACTGCATCTGCATGCAGTGTGGAACAGGAAAGAACTGCGTGTCAGCTCATCTCGCAGAAGGAAATTCCCCAGAGAGAGAGCTTTCAGCTAGGCACTCAGGTTTGGAAGTAAGTATGTAGCTCCCATCTGAGGGAGGAATTCCTCAGAAGTCACTGGATTGAACTAAGAGACACTTGCCTCTCGCAAAACTTGCATCCCATATCGAACGAAATCCTTTGGAAGTGAAGCGTACAGGCGGTCAGCATATGGGAGGTACAAGCCATAAGCTCAAGCCAAAGGAGTGTGCATGCCTTGCAGGCAGCTGTCCACTAGGCACGAAATTGACAAGGCAGATATGGTTTTCACTCTGCTACTATCCCGCATACAATGAAATGCTGTGGAAGTGGAACGTACAGGCAGTCAGGAGGGGGGAGGTACAGACCAGAAGCTCAACTCTCAAAAGTGTGTATGCTTTGAAGGCCGATGTCTGCTAGACACTTATCGAGGAGAGGTATACCCGAGCTACACTCTAATTGAACAAGGACGTTGGCAATCCTGTATTGAACTCAGATACACGTGAGTAGAGTCCTGACACTTCCACTTGCATTTCTCCAACCTCTGCCAACACCTAACATAAGGATGTTAGTAGCTACGACTACAGGAGCCAGGATGCGGGACGGTCCTGCCCTGAGCTCAGCTCTCAAAAGGAGGCATGCCTAGAAGCCAGTATTCTACTAGCTCTTTCTGATGGCCGTGAGAACGTAACAGCATTATAAGATGGGACATTCCATGAATACCGCTCTACTGCACCTGGAGACACAACCATTGAAGCCTGCAGCTGGCCCTTGCGTCCTATGAGCTTCTGACAAACATGTCTAGTGAGGATGTTCGTAACTGCACCTGCAGGCAGCGTGGAACTGGGAAGGACCACAATTCAGCTCATCTCCGAGAGGGAAGTTCCCCAGAGAGAAGCTTTCAGCTAGTAACTCAGGTTTGGAAGTTAGTATGTAGCTCCCACCTGAGGGAGGAATTCCCCAGAAGTCGCTGGATTGAACTAAGCGACACTTGCCTCTCGCAAAACTTGCGACCCATATCGAAGGAAATCCTTTGAAAGTGAAATATACAGGCGGTAATCATGTGGGAGGTACAAGCCATAAGCTCAATCCAAAGGAGTGTGCATGCCTGGGAGGCACCTGTCTGCTAGGTGCGAAATTGACAAGGCAGACACTTGGTTTTCACTCGGCTACTCTCCCGCATACATCAAAATGCTGTGGAAGAGGAACGTACAGGCAGTCATGATGCGGAGGTACAGGCCATAAGCTCAGCTCTCAGAAGTCTGTATGATTTGCAGGCCGATGTCTGCTAGACACTCATCGAGGTGAGGTATACACGAGCAACACTCTAATTGATTAAGGACGTTGGCAATCGCTGTATTGAACTCAGGTACACGTGAGTACAGTCCTGACACTTCCACTCGCATTTCTCCAATCTCTTCCAGCACTTCACGTAAGGATGTTAGCAGCTATGACAATGGGCAGGCAAGATGCGGGAGGGTCCTGCCCTGAGCTCAGCTCTCACAAGAGAGCATGCCTAGAAGCCAGCATTCAAATAGCTGCGTTCTAATGGCCGTGAGACCATAGCAGTCTTCTACCTCAGGAGGTTTGAAGAATACCACTCTACTGCACCTGGAGACACCTTCCAGGCCTGCATTATTCCACTTGCATCTCACAAGCTTCTGAAAAACGTCTCTGGTGAAGATGTTCAAAACTCATTCTGCGGGCAGTGTGGAACTGTGAGGGACTGGGTGGGAGCTCAAATCTCAGAAGAGAGATGCTTTTGGACTCGGGGTTCAGCTAGATTCTCACGTATGGAACTTAGTATGTAGCATGTGTCTAAGACAGGAATTACTAGGAAATCGCTGGATTGAGCTTGGAGGCACTAGTCTTGTGTGCCGGGACTTTCCACTTACCCCTCACAACACTTCAGTCACGCATCGAGCCTATGCCTGTTAGCTGCAAAATGTACCTGCAGGCAGGATGTGGAAGCACAGGCCATAAGCTCAACTCTCAAAAGTGTGTATGCCTGGAAGGCAGATGTCTGCTACCCACTCATACATGGGAGTTAGAAACTAGCTACACTCTTTGAAGAAGGCCGTTTCAAATCGCTGTATTCAACTCAGATAATCGTGAGTACAGGCCTGACACTTCCACATGCATTTCGCCGCCCTCACCCAGCACCTAACATAAGGATATTAGCAGTTATGTCTACGGGCGGGAAGGATATGGGAGGGTCCGGCACTGAGCTCAGCTCTCAAAAGAAGCATGCCTAGAAGCCAGCTTTCTACTAGCTCGTTCTGATGGCCGTGAGAATGTAGCAGAATTGTAAAGCGCTACCTTCCATGAATACTGCTCTACTGCACCTGGAGGCACAACCATTGAAGCCTACAGCTGGCCCTTGCATCCCAAGAGCTTCTGACAAACATGTCTAGTGAGGATGTTCGTAACAGCATCTGCAGGCAGTGTGGAACTGGGAAGGACCGCGTGTCAGCTCATCTCGCAGAAGGAAATTCCCCAGAGAGAGGTTTCAGCTAGGTACTCAGGATTGGAAGTTAGTATGTAGCTCCCATCTGAGGGAGGAATTCCTCAGAAGTCGCAGGATTGAACTAAGACACATTTGCCTCTCGCAAAACTTGCGTCCCATATTGAAAGAAATCCTTTGGAACTGAAGTGTGCGGATGGTCAGCATGTGGGAGGCATAAGCCATAAGCTCAATCCAAAGGAGTGTGCATGCCTTGCAGGCAGCTGTACGTTAGGCGCGAAATTGACAAGGCAGACACTTGGTTTTCACTCCGCTACTGTCCTGCATACAATGAAATGCTGTGGAAGTGGAACATACAGCCAGTCAGGATGGAGAAGTTAGAGGACATAAGCTGAACTCTCAGAAGTGTGTATGCTTTGCAGGCCGATGTCTGCTAGACACTTATCGAGGCGAGGTATACCGGAGCTACACTCTAATTGAATAAGGACGTTGGCAATCGCTGTATTGATCTCAGATACACGGGAGGACAGTCCTGACACTTCCACTTGCTTTTACTCCAACCTCTCTCAACACCTAACATAAGGATGTTAGCAGCTAGGACTATGGGCAGGCAGGATGCGGGGAGGGTTCTGCCCTGAGCCAACTTTCAAAAGGAGGCATGCCTGAAGCCAGCTTTCTACTAACTGCATTCTAATGGCCATGAGAATGTGGCAGCAATTGTAATTCAGGATGTTCCATGAATACCGCTTTACTACACCTGGAGACACAATGTTGAAGCCTGCAGCTTGCCCCTTGCGTCCCATGAGCTTCTGACAAACATGTCTATTGAGGATGCTCGTAACTGTATCTGCAGGCAGTGTGGAACATGGCAGGACCACGTTTCAGCTCATCTCTGAAAGAGAATTTCCCCAGAGAGAGAGCTTTCAGCTAGGTACTCTGGTTTGGATGTTAGTATGTAGCTCCCATCTGAGGGAGGAATTCCTAAGAAGTTGCTGGCTTGAGAAAAAGAAAAGAAAGAAAGAAAGAAAAAAGAAAGAAAGAAAGAAAGAAAAAGAAAGAAAGAAAGAAGAAGGAAGGAAGAGAAGGAGGAAGAAGAAGAAAAAAAGAAAGAAAGAAAGAAAGAAAGAAAAAGAAAGAAAAAGAAAGAAAGAAAGAAAGAAAGAAAGAAGAAAAGAAAGAAAAAGAAAGAAAGAAGAAAGAAAGAAGAAGAAAGAAGAAGAAGAAAGAAGAGTGGCACCTGTGTGGCTCTGTCAGTTAAGCTTCTACCTTAGGCTCAGATCATGATCCAGGTCCCCAAGGCAGGCTCCCTGTTCAGCAGGGAACCTGCTTCTCCCTCTCCCTCTGCCTCTCTCGCTCATGCTTTATCTCTCCTCACTCTCTCAAATAAATAAAAAACATCTTTGAAAAAGAAGCAAACAAGCAACCCACAAGGAAGAGAAATCGCCCATGTAGAAGAATTTCAAACAATTTGTGAAGACATTCCACCCTCAAGTTCATGAGCATAGCTTCCCACTCTTCTGTGTGGAATACACATAGTAACTTCCTCTACAAAATATAATATGAAAAACTTAAAATAATATTGATAATATAATAATAATAATTAATAATAATAAAGAATGAGTTTACTACTGAGAAAGCTGACAACACTACCTCAGCAAGATGATCAGATCGATACCAAGACTGATGAATCATGTTGATAGTATCTATCCTTTATATGATATAATGAAAATGGCAGTATGTCTCTGTATATAATCCACAAAAACAGTTCAGTCATGAGATAAACAACAGACATGTCCCAACTGAGGGAAATTTTACAAAATACTCTACTTCTCAAAGTGTTCCAGTTCAACAACAACAAGGAAAGGCAGAAAGACTGTCACAATCCAGATGAGCCTAAGGAAAGAGGAGGACAAATGGAATGTGATATGAGGGATTGTAACTTAGCAAAAACTAAGGAAATCTGAATAAACTATGGCCTTTGTTTTTCTTTTTTTTTTTTTTTTTTGGTCTTTTTTGAAAATTTTTTTTAAGGTATTTATTTATTTATTTGTGATAGTCACAGAGAGAGAGAGAGGCAGAGACACAGGCAGAGGGAGAAGCAGGCTCCATGCACCGGGAGCCCGAGGTGGGATTCGATCCCGGGTCTTTTTTTGGTCTTTTTTGGATGCAAAGTTTTTAATATTGATTCATTAGCTAATATTTGTACCGTACTAATATAAGGTATCAATAATTGGAGAAATTGAGTGCGAGTGCATGCGAATGCTCATCTCAATTTCCCTATAAATCTTTGTTTTTTTCCTAATAAATAAGATTTATTTTGAAAATTGACTTAAGTGAATCAGGCTCCAAGTGTGAAGACATTTTAAGAATAGTTGAATTAACTTTTGCCTTATTCTTAAAGAGTTCCTTTGATGGAAACAAAGTAAGAATTTTAGATCAGAAGGAAAGAAAAACACTTATGAACATGCATAATGCCTCCTCAACCTGAAAAGCAGGAACAGATAATAAATAGCAAAAATCAGATAAAAATAATTCTAGTATAATAGACACGATATTGCAAGTGCATTTAAAATTAGCAATGCATAACATTTATTTCCTTGACATTTGTCTTCCAAAGAGTTCAAAGTGTTTCAGTGTCACTTGAAACAGGGGAAGAATCTCAGGGAAGGATCCTTCACATAAATAATAGGACCAATAATGTCTCTCAGTTCTTTCTAAATCCATAAAGATGCATTTCCTGATGAGTGACTGAGCTGTGAAGAAAGAGATGAGAAGCCCTCATCCCTCTGAATTACTTGTGTCAGAATATTTTAACCATAGTACCACGGATAGTAAATTATCCTTATTAACAGGAAATATGTCTCAGATTGGAATCTGAGCAATTAGATGCGCAGAGAAAAAAAGCTTTGACTCGCTCCTCATCTTTTAAAGATAAAGGAGAGCTTTTCTATGTACAAAGTCAGTTGTCAAGATAGCCTTATGGAATAAGAGTCTGCAGCATGGAATCCTGCTGCACAGCTGGGAAGCCCACGCCCCAGGTCTTCCTGATCCCAAATCCCTGGACCTGTCCCCCAACAAAGGCTGCCAAGCTGAGGTCATTTGCAATTGCTCTCTTAGGAGCTCTGGGGAAGGCGGAAGGAGCTAGATAGGATGGGATGGGAAGCGTGGAGGCCAAGAAAATTAAGGCCATTCCAATTTAAATTCAGCTTTAGCACAAGTCCACCCATCCCAGGTCCCTGTGAAGAAGAGCTGAAATTTACATTACTTCAGTTACAGGAAAAAAAACAAAAGTTTACAGCTTAATGACCTAGAAAGCCCCACAATAGAATCAAAACTGAGCCCAGGCCAAGGACAGGAAGCCTCTATTAGAATGAGAACAGAGCTCAATGCCCTTGAATGTCCCATATCAAAATGTAAACAGAACTTGAGGAATTGCTCCAGCCCTTCTGGAGGTCCCCAAGACCAGCCCTTAAAACTAAGCTAAAACCCATCTCCAAGTCCCTGCTTCACTCTGTTGGGTATACTTGGACACAAGCTCGAGCTTGTAAATAAACCCTCCTGTGTTTGCATCAGTGTCAGCTTCTCTGAGATAAAAAAACAAAACCAAAAGAAGCTCGGACACAGGTAGAGTAAACGCAGGGTTCTGAGAGAATCGGCGGAGACCCGGGGACTTGGGAGCTCTTCTGTGGAAGCCCATGCAGACTGGGGGGGAAGGATGCTCAGTCCCAGATCCAGAGGAACCAGAGACCCCACCCGCATCCTGCCCACCAGGGGGGTCTCAGGGAGCAGCACTGCACCGCCCACTGGAGGCCAGAGGTGCTGATGCCCACCCTGCCTCTGATCCCGCAGTTGCATCTACCAAGCAGATGTGCACCTGATAATCAGCGCCAGAGCCCATCCCCAGACCCTGCACAGACCACTCACTGCCACCAAGTTGTCGGACCACAGAAGATGCAGAGATTCAGCTCTGCCTGGAAAGAAGGATCTAGCTTCCTTTGTACTTTGTGCTTTATTTTCATTTATTTTTTTTATTTTTTTATTAATTGCCTTATTTTAATTTTTATGTATGTACCTTATATATTTCTTATTTTTATTTTCATGGTACTTTAATTGTGTTTCATATTTTGGGATTTAGAGTCTTTGAAAATGCAGGCCAAAATAATCTGGTGTGTTTTTGTTTTTTTTTTTTGGAGGGCAGTTGTTATTGTTTTCCATGGTTTTTCTTTTTCTTCCCTCTTTCTTTTCTGGAAAAGGTAATGAGATGGAGAAATTCACCTCTATAAAATAATATGAGGTAGTACTCACAGCCAGGAAGTCCATCAATACACATATATGATGTCTAACTACAGTTTAAAACAATTATTATAAAGATAGCAGCTGGGCTGGAAAAAGAGCACAGAAGAAAACTAGAGAATCCCTTACAGTAGAAATAAAAGAACTAAAATCTAGTCAGGCCAACGTTAAAAATGCTATAACTGAGATGCAGTCCCACGTAGAAGCCATAAAAACAAGAAAGGTTATGGACCACAGAAACAGACGTAGGGAAGTCAGCCACTTATTAAAACAATAACATTCATATTTTAGGAGACTCAGAAGATGAAGAGAGAGAACAGGTGGGCCTTGCTCAGCCATTAGAAACGACAAATACCCACCATTTGCTTCAACGTGAATGGAACTGGAAGGTATTATGCTGAGTGAAGTAACTCAATCGGAGAAGGACAAACATTGTATGTTCTCATTCATTTGGGGAATATAGATAATAGTGAAAGGGAATATAAGGGAACGGAGAAGAAATATGTGGGAAATATCAGAAAGGGAGACAGAATATAAAGACTCCTAACTCAGGGAAATGAACTAGGGGTGATGGATGGGGAGGAGGGCGGGCGGTGGGGGTGAATGGGTGATGGGCACTGAGGGGGGCACTTGCCGGGATGAGCACTGGGTGTTATTCTGTATGCTGGCAAATTGAACACCAATAAAAAATAAAATTATTATTAAAATAAAAGAAAGAAAGAGGGATCCCTGGGTGGCGCAATGGTTTAGCGCCTGCCTTTGGCCCAGGGTGCGATCCTGGAGACCCGGGATAGAATCCCACGTCAGGCTCCCAGTGCATGGAGCCTGCTTCTCCCTCTGCCTGTGTCTCTGCCTCTCTCTCTCTCTCTGTGACTATCATAAATAAATAAAAATTTAAAAAAATAAACAAACATTAAAAAAAAGAAAGAAATGAAAGAAAAAGAAAGAAAGAAAGAAAGAAAGAAAGAAAGAAAGAAAGAAAGAAAGAAAGAAAGAAAGAAAGAAAGAAAAAAAGATAGATTGGCACCTGGTTGGCTCAGTCAGTTAAGCTTCTGCCTTAGGCTCAGATCATGATCCAGGTCCCAAGGCAGACTCCCTGTTTAGCAGGGAACCTGCTTCTCCCTCTCCCTCTGCCCCTTTCGCTCATGCTTTTTCTCCTCTCTCTCTCTCTCTCATATAAATAAATAACATCTTTGAAAAAGAAACAAACAAAGAAACCCACAAGAAAGAGAAATCTCCCATGTAGAAGAATTTCAAACAATTCGTGCAGACATACCACACTCAAGTTCATGAGCATATCTTCACACTTTTATGTGTGCAATACACATAGTAACTTCCTTCTGCAAAATATATTATGAAAAACCTAAAATAAGAATGATAATATAATAATAATAATAATAATAATAATAATAATAATAATAAATCACTTTACTACGGAGAAAGCTGACAAACACTACCTCAGCAAGATGATCAGATCGATACCAAGACTGAAAAATCATGTTGATAGTATCTATCCTTTATATGATATAATAAAAATAGCAGTATATCTCTGTATATAATCCACAAAAACAGTTCAATCATGAGATAAACAACAGACATGTCCCAACTGAGGGAAATTTTACAAAATACTCTACTTCTCAAAGTGTTCCATTCAACAACAACAAGGAAAGGCTGAAAGACTGTTACAATCCAGAGGAGGCTAAGAAAACAGGAGCACAAATGGAATGTGATATGAGGGATGGTAACTTAGCAAAAGCTAAGGAAATCTGAATAAAGTATGGACTTTGGTTAATGCGAATATTTTAATATTGATTCATTAGCTCCTATTTGTACCGTACTAATATAAGATATCAATAATTGGAGAAATTGAGTGCCAGTGCATGCGAATGCTCTGTACTATCTTTTCAATTTCCCTCTAAATCTTTGTTTTTTTCCTAATAAATAAGATTTATTTTGAAAATTGACTTAAATGAATCAGGCTCCAAGTTTGAAGACATTTTAAGAATTGTTGAATTAACTTTTCCCTTATTCTTATAGAGTTCCTTCGGTGTGAACAAAGAAATAATTTTATATCAGAAGGAAAGAACAACACTTATGAACGTATAATGCCTCCTCAACCTGAAAAGCAGGAACGGATAATAAATAGCAAAAATCAGATAAAAATAATTCTATTATAATAGACACCATATTGCAAGTGCATTTAAAATTAGCAATGCATAACATTTATTTCCTTGACATTTGTCTTCCAAAGAGTTCACAGTGTTTAAGTGTCAGTTGAAATAGGGGAAGAATCTCAGGGAAGAATCCTTCACATAATAATAGGACCATTGTAATAATATCTCTCAGTTCTTTCCAAATCCATAAAGATGCATTTCCTGATGAGTGACTGAGCTGTGAAGAAAGAGATGAGAAACCCTCATCCCTCTGAATTACTTGTGTCAGAATATTTTAACCATAGTACTACGGATAGTAAATTATCCTTATTAACAGGAAATATGTCTCAGATTGGAATCTGAGCAATTAGATGGGCAGAGAAAAAAAAAACTTTGACTCGCTCCTCATCTTTTAAAGATAAAGGAGAGCTTTTCTATGTACAAAGTCAGTTGTCAAGATAGCCTTAGGGAATAAGAGTCTGCAGCATGGAATCCTGCTGCACAGCTGGGACGCCCACAACCCAGGTCTTCCTGATCCCAAATCCCTGGGCCTTTCTCCCAACACATGCTGCCAAGCTGAGGTCATTTGCAATTGCTCTCTTAGGAGCTCCAGGGAAGGGGAAAGAGCTAGATAGGATGGTACTGGACGCAAGGAGGCCGAGAAAATGAAGGCCTTTCTACTTTAAGTTCAGTGTTCGAACAAGTCCAGCCATCCCAGGCCCCTGTGAAGAAGACCTGAAATTTACATTACTTCAGTTACAGGAAAAAAAAAACAAAAGTTTACAGCTTAATGTCCTAGAATTCCCCACAATAGAATGAAACTGAGCCCATGCCAACGGCTGGAAGCGCCTACTAGAATGAGAGCAGAGCTCAATACCCTTGAAGGCCCCATATCAAAATGTAAACAGACCTTGAGGAATTGCTCCACCCCTTCTGGAGGACCCTGAGACAAGCCCTTAAAACTAAGCTAAAACCCACCTCGGGGTCCAAGTCCCTACTCCGCTGTGTTGGGTGTACTTGGACGCAAGCTCAAGTTTGGAAATCAACCCTTGTGTGTTTGCATTGGTGTCAGCTCCTTAGTGGTTTCTCAGATTCGCAATCTTGAGCACAACACCCCCATGTCCCCTCCCACCTTGGCTGAACCTCTATCCCCTGCCACCCAGGGTGACAGTTACCTCCCTGCCTACAACACCTGGGCACAGGCCGTCACACAGGTCCCATGGGCATGGTGGGCACTCCTGCCATCCCTGGCCTCCCAGAGGAAGGAAGGAGGTTTTGGCAGTACACACTCCCATGGTGACCCCAGGGCTCCCTGCCCAGGACAGACAGGTTGGGGTCTGTGTCCCTGACGTCAGCTCCTCCTCCCCGGTTTTCCCACAGGAAATGAAGGAGGAAGCCCTGGTCTCCTCTAGGGACATCACGCTGGGGGACCTGGATGTCAAAAGGATGTTCAGCAGTCACGTCATGTTTTGGGACTACTATGGGGTAGGGTGAGGCTGAGGGGCCAGGGGGATCGGGACCCAGAAGGACCGGGGGTTTCTGGGTAGGGAACACCGGGCTTCAGAGCCCGGGGGAAGAACAGCAGCCAACAACACACAGCTGCATTGTAGGTTGTTTGGGATGAACACCGTGCCCCCACCCTCGGGGTCTCACGGATGAGGAGGCCACTAGGACGGGGCCTCCAGGGATTGCCATGTGAGCTGAACCCCAAAGGGGTGAGGGACAGCCCCTGAAAAGCAGGGGGCTGGGGTGGAGGCCATGGGGCAAGTAAGGGGACCTGGGGGCAGGGTGCATGGCCGTGACTGGAGGAGGACACACATCGATCTGATGAGGGTCGGAAGGGTCAGGGTGATATCCACCATCAGCACTTTTTATATTTCTAAATTCTATGCATTCAATTTGAGACAATTTGCAATTTATAAACATACATAGTATGATGACCCCCAGATAATGCCCCTGGTCCAGCCAGGGCCCTGCACTCACCACACGGGGCCCCAGGGGAAGGTGACACAGCATACCCCAGACTGGGGTCGCCTTTATCTGTAGATGTCTCCGTGTGCATCTTAGAGAAAGGGGATGCCCTGTGTTCACCAGCCCCCCACACCATCCTCCCATCCCCCAGACCCACACCATCCCCTAACATCATCATCCCCCGTGGCATAGCCCCTACACCATCTCCCTTACACACACACAGCCTCACACAATCCCCACCCACACTATACCCCAACACCATCCCCCTTACACCATCCCCCACACCCCACCACCGTCATACCCATGCCCACACACCATCCACCCCCACACCATTGGCCCCTAACAAGGACCCAGTGCAGCTGCACCCTGTGGGACATGCTCAAACTCCCTGGGGTTCTCTGGATACCCTGCTCCCATCAGAAGCCCGGGTGTCCCATTGAGTACCCAGGGGTTGCAGGGAGGAGGGAAGGCAGGGAGCCCCAGACAGTTTGTGTACAGGAGAGTGGTGCAGAGCACACACTGTACCCTGCCTCCATCCACGGTCCCTCCTGGAGGGTGGGACACCCTGCACAGGACAGCAGCCCCTAACCCAGAGGGACCTGGGCTGACTTGGGCCCATGCTCTGTGGGGGCTGGGTTGATTTGAGGCCCCAACAGTCCCAGCTCAAAGACTAATGGAATCAGGCCCCCATAGCCCTGGCCAACCCTGGATTCTGGCCCCAGGCTGAGTGAGCCCTCTCAAAGCTGGATGTGGCCTCCTGGGCCCTGGGCATGCCCCACAGATACAGGTCGCTTATCTAGGGCAGCCCTGGGGATCCCGGGTCACACCAGTGTGGGGAGTGGAGGGGTAAGCCGGTGGGCCACACCCACACCCACACGATAAGGCAGGCTCCTCCAGGTGCTGGGGCTCCAGAGGGCCCGAGGCCAGGGTCCAGCTGCCCTGCGGGGACCCAGCACAGGAGCCCATGAGCTGCAGGTCCAGGTCAGCTCTGCTGTCCTCAGAATCGTCACTCAGGCTGAAACCTCAGGACACACGCCCCCACCCGGATCAACACATGCTCCCAGGTGGGGAACTCCAGCACCAGCCCACCCACCCCGTTTGATTCTTGCCCCCACTTAAAGGACAGGAAGTTCTCCTTCCCCAGGGGAAGGCACGCACCCACGGCTCTGGGCCCGATTGCTGTAGAAAGTCAATAAAGTGATGTGGTGCGAAAATGCACAGCCAGCCCATTTCTGCGTCTCCCAGAACTCTTTGCATGGGGCATGGAGAGACCCCCAGACAGGAGGAGCGGGCACCACCTAGGCCCCAACCAGCCCCTGCAGGGGCGCCGCCAGGCAAACACAGCTGACGTCCCCACGTGCCTTCCAGGGGAGGCCGGACCCACTGCTGGATATGGGAATGTGGCCAAGCCGGAACTTCCAGCTCAGCTGACCCTCCAGCTGAAAGTCCTGCACGAGTGAGCCCCGGCGTAGCCAGGAGAGCCCAGCTAGCCGCCCAGCGCCAGCACCAGAAATGATATTCTGCCAACGATTTTGGGGTTTTGGATGACCCAGCCAGAGGATCCGACAGCTGCACGGGATAGCTGCATGTGATAGACACACACGCACCTCAAAACCAACAAAAGTCAGAATCCCCCCAATGTTGTCAAACAGCAGCCAGATGGTTACATACACTACGCTGTGGTCCCCAATAGGATACATGGAAAACGCTATAAGCCATGACTGCAGAGGTGCTGGAGGCATGGAGATGTGCCTGCTGTGTTCCAACAAAGAGGGCAGAGGGGCAGGAAGCATCCTTCGGAGGGGGGCCCTCCTAGGAAAGGATACCAGGTCCCTGTGAAGGCTACGGAGAGTGAAATCTGTCCTCCTATCTTTCTGCTTCTGGTTTTCCTCCTAAATGCCATTTTCCTCAATCATTTTAGCAAGAATTTATTTTTTGTTTTTAAATTTCTTTTTATTGGAGTCCAATTTGTATGAATTCTTTCTTCAGCAAGTGTGTCATTCAGGAGAGAAAGAGAGATAAAGATTTTCCCAGACAGGCAACATATAAAGGAGTTCAGGACCACTTAACCAGTCCAGTAAGGAATTTTAAGAGGGACTCTTCTAGTGGGGGAAAAAAAGAGATCAAAAGCAACAAAGACTAGAAAGGCCCAGAGAACGTCACCAGAAAAACCAACTCTTCCGGTAACACAAATGCACAAAGTTCATATCTTTGAATAATCACTCTGAATGCTGATAGACTAAATGCTTCAATCAAAACATATAAGGTATCAGAGTGGCTTAAAAAGCAGTATCCGGGATGCCTGGGTGACTCAGGGGTTGAGCCTCTGCCTTTGACTCAGGGTGTGATCCTGGAGTCTGGGATCGAGTCCCATATTGGGCTCCTGGTGGGGAGCCTGTTTCTCTCTCTGCTTAATTTTCTGCCTCTCTCTCTCTCTCTCTCTCTCTCTCTCTCTCTCTCACTCTCACTATCATAAATAATATTATTATTAAAAAACAACATCCATCTGTACGCTGCCTAAAGGATGCTCACCTTAGACCTATAGACACCAACAGATTGAAAGTCAGGGGATGGAAAATCATATATCACGCTAATGGATATCAAAAGAAAGCTGGAGGACCCATACTTATATCAGACAAACGAGATTTGAAACCAAACCCTGGGGGACACATGGTGGCTCAGTGGTTGAGCATCTGCCTTCGGCTCAGGGTGTGATCCTGCGATCCCAGGATCGAGTCCCACATCAGCCTCCCTTTGGGGAGCCTGCCTCTCACTCTGCTATGTTCCTTCTTCTGCTTCTCTGTGTATCTCTCATGAATATATAAATAAGTAATTAAAATTTCAAAAAGAAAGAACAAATACTGTAAGAAGAAATGAAGAAGGGCAATATTTCATAATTAAAAAGACTCTCTATCAAGATCAAACAACTAAATATTTATGCTGCCAACATGGGAGTACCTAAATATAGAAACCACTGTTGGTGGGAATGTGAACTGGTGCAGCCACTCTGGAAAACTCTGTGGAGGTTCCACAATGAGATAAAAATAGACCTGTACAACGACCCAGAAATTGCACTGTTGGAGATTAACCTCAAAGATTCAGATGCAATGAAACGCCGGGACACCTGCACCCTGAGGTTTATTTATTTTTTTTTTAAATTTTTATTTATTTATGATAGTCACAGAGAGAGAGAGAGAGGCAGAGACACAGGCAGAGGGAGAAGCAGGCTCCATGCACCGGGAGCCTGATGTGGGATTCGATCCCGGGTCTCCAGGATCGCGCCCTGGGCCAAAGGCAGGCGCCAAACCGCTGCGCCACCCAGGGATCCCTCACCCTGAGGTTTATATTAGGAATGTCCACAATAGCCAAACTGTGGAAGGAGCCTCCCTGTCCATCAAAGTTGAATGGATAAAGAAGATGTGGTTTATATATACAATGGAATAATACTCAGTCATTAAAAATGACAGATACCCACCATTTGCTTCAACGTGAATGGAACTGGAAGGTATTATGCTGAGTGAAGTAAGTCAAACGGAGAAGGACAAACAGTGTATGTTCTCATTCATTTGTGGAATATAAATAATACTGAAAGAGAATATAAGGGAATGGAGAAGAATTGTATAGGAAATATCAGAAAGGGAGACAGAACATAAAGACTCCTAACTCTGCGAAATGAACTAGGGGTGCTGGGAGGGGAGGAGGGCAGAAGTGTGTGTGAATGGGTGATGGGCACTGAGAGGGAACTTGATGGGATGAGCACTGGGTGTTATTCGGAATGTTGGTCAATTCAACACCAATACAAAATAAATTTATTTAAAAAAAAAGATCCAACAACTAAATATTTATGCTGCAACATGGGAGTACCTAAATATAGAAACGAATTAACAACAAACGTACAGGAACTCACTGATAATAATACAATGACAGGGGATTTTAACACCCACTTATGACAATGGACCGATTGTCTATGCAGAAAATCAACAGGGGAACAATAGCCTTGACACACTGGACCACAGGGACTCAACAGATATAGTCTGAATATTTCTTCCTAAAGCAGAATACACATTCCTTTCAAGTGCACATGGGATATTCTCCAGAACAGATCATATCATGGGCCACAAATCAGCCCTCAACAGGTACAACAGGTACAAGAAGGTTGATATCACACACTGTACATTTTTGGAACTCGATGCTATGAAACTCGAAGTCGACAGTAAGAAAAAAGAATTGGACAGACAAAAAACACGTGGAGATTATGATCATCCTACTAGAGAATGAATGGATCAACCAGGAAATTAAAGAGGAAATTTAAAACAAATGAAAATGAAAATATGTTTCTCCAAAACTCTGGAATGTAGCAAAGGCAGTCCTAAGAGGGAAGTACATAGCAATACAGGCCTACCTCAAGAAACAAGAAGTCTCCAATACACAACCTAACCCTACACCTAAAGGAACTGGAAAAGAAATAGCAAACAAAGCCTAAAGCCTACAGAAGAAGGGAAAAAATAAAGATGAGAGCAGAGATAAAAAATACAGAAACAACAAAACAGTAGAATGGAATAACGAAACTAAGAGCTGGATCTTCAAAATAATAAATAAAACGGATCAAGCCATAGCCAGCTTTATCAATGAGAAAAGAGAAAAGACCTATATAAATAAAATCACAAATGAGAGAAGAGAGATCACAATCAACACCAGAAAAATAAGACAATTATAAGGGAATACTATGAAATTATATGCTAACAAACTGGGAGAACTGGAAGAAATGGACAAATCCCTAGAAATGTGCAAACTGAGCAAACCTGAAATAGGAAGAAATAGAAAATGTGAACAGACCCATAACTAGCAAAAGAATTGAATCAGCAAGGAACCTGGGTACCTCAGTGGTTGAGCATCTGCTTTGGCTCAGGTCATGATCCCGGGGACCTGGGGGATCAAAGGTCCCCGCATGGAGCCTCATTTTCCCTCTGCCTATCCCTCTCTCTCCCTATGTCTCGCATGAATCCATAAATAAAATCTTTAAAAAAGAAAAAAGATAAAAAGATGAGAAAGGACCCAAATAAAATCACAAATGAGAAAAGAGAAATAACAACCAACACTACAGAAATACAAAGGATTATAAGAGAACATTATGAAAAATTATATGCCAGCAACCTAGAACCTGGAAGAAATAGATCAATTCCTGGAAACATATAACATAACAAAAATGATAAAGGAAGAAATAAGAAACTTGAACAGACAGATAACCAGCAAAGAAATTGAATCAGCAATCAAGAACCTCCCAACAGGAGATGCTTAGATCAATAGAACAAAATGGAAATCCAAAACAAGGTACAAACCTGTAACTCTATGATCCATTAATCGACAACAAGGCAGCAAGGAATATCCAAAGGCACAAAGATAGTCTCTTCAACAAACCCTAACCATGACCCCAGGATAAGAACAAATGATGTTGGGAAAACCAGGCAGCCACATACAGAAGAATTTAACTGGACCACTTTCTTATACCATATATATAAAAAATAAATTCAATATGGATGAAACACCTAAATGTGAGACCTGAAACAATACAAAGAAGAAAAGATAGGCAGCAAAGTCTTTGACATTGTCCATTGGATCTTCTTTCTAGATATGCCTCTGAGGTGAGGGAAACAAAACCAAAATTACTATTGGGACTTCATCAAATTGAAAAGCTTCCGCAAAATGAAGAAAACAACCAAAGCTAAAATGCAACATACAGGAGGAGGGGCAAGATGGCGGAAGTGTAGGGTCCCCAAATCACCTGTCCCCACGAAATTACCTAGATAACCTTCAAATCATCCTGAAAATCTATTAATTCGGCCTGAGATTTAAACAGAGACCAGACCGAATGCTACAGTGGAAAAGTTCGTGATTCTATCAAGGTAGGAAGACGGGAAAAAGAAATAAAGAAAAAAAGGGCATCCAAGGGTGAGGGGCCCTGTGAGGAGCCTGGCTAAGGCCGGGAAGTACCCACAGGACAGAAGAGCTCTGTCCTGGGAGAAGGAGGAGCTTCACCAATCTTCCAGGGCAGAATGGCAACTTCAAGGAGTCAGAGCAGGACCCAGGAGGGCGGGGATGCCCTAGGGATCCCTGGGACACTAATAGACACCTGCACTCCCGGGAGAGTGCTGCGAGCTCCCTAAGGGCCGCAGGGCACATGCATTGACCGGGGAGCAGCTCTGTCAGGATCGGGTGGCAGCTCTGCACAAAGGGGTTTTCACGGCCCTAGGAGCAGCTTGGCAGCAGCGCCTCCTGCAGAGGAAGAGGCTCCATTCAGAGGGGGATGCGGAGCTCCAGGAGCAACTCAGAGGGGCTCGGGCGGTGGCTCTGCAGTGAGGTGGCTATGCGGCCGGGAGCGAGAATCCAACAGCACAGGCCCCGGAGCACAGGGCGCCGGGGCACAGCCCAGGATTCGGCCTCCCCAGGGACAAGCAGAGGCCCGCAAGGCCCAGGACAGCAAGGACGCTCCTGTCCAGAGCTGAGCAGATCAGCGGACCCGCCTCAGAGCCTCCAGGACCTGCAGAAGGACTGCTCCTGAGTTACTGCGGGGGCTGAATACAGGTTTCCAGAGCTGGCCGCTACCACTGGAGTTGTTCCTCCTGGGGCCTCATGGGGGAAACTAATCTCACTGAGCCCTGCACGAGGCAGGGGACATAGCGGCTCCCCCAAGTACTAACACCTGAAAATCAGCACAACAGGCCCCTCCCCCAGAAGACCGGCTAGACAGGCAAGTTCCAGGGGAAGTCAAGGGACTTAAAGTATACAGAATCAGAAGATACTCCTCCATGTTTTTTTTTATTTCTGATTGCTTCGCCCTCCCCTTTTCCCCCCTTTCTTTCTTTTTCTTTTTCATTTTAATTTTTTAAGGTATTTATTTATTTATTTATTTATGATAGTCACAGAGAGAGAGAGAGGCAGAGACACAGGCAGAGGGAGAAGCAGGCTCCATGCACCAGGAGCCCGATGTGGGATTCGATCCCGGGTCTCCAGGATCGCGCCCTGGACCAAAGGCAGGTGCCAAACCGCTGCACCATCCAGGGATCCCTTTCTTTCTCTTTTTATTCCCTATTTCCTTCTTTCTTCCTTTATTCTTTTTCGTTTTTCTCTTTTCTTTCCTTCTTTCTCTCCTCTCTTTTTCTCCTTTTCCCAATACAATTTCTTTTTTTTTTTAATTTTTTTAAGGTATTTATTTATTTATGATAGTCACAGAGAGAGAGGCAGAGACACAGGCAGAGGGAGAAGCAGGCTCCATGCACCGGGAGCCCGATGTGGGATTCGATCCCGGGTCTCCAGGATCGCGCCCTGGGCCAAAGGCAGGCGCCAAACCGCTGCGCCATCCAGGGATCCCTTCCCAATACAATTTCTTTTTGGCCACTCTGCACTCAGGAAAATGACTAGAAGGAAAACCTCACCTCAAAAGAAAGAATCAGAAACAGTCGTCTCTCCCACAGAGTTACAAAATCTGGATAACAATTTAATGTCAGAAAGCAAATTCAGAAGCACTATTATACAGCTACTGGTGGCTCTAGAAAAAGCATAAAGGACTCAAGAGACTTCATGACTGCAGAATTTTGATCCAATCAGGCCGAAATTAAAAATCAATTGAATGAGATGCAATCCAAACTAGAAGTCCTAACGATGAGGGTTAACGAGGTAGAAGAACGAGTGAGTGACATAGAAGACAAGTTGATGGTAAAGAGGGAAACTGAGGGAGGAGCAAGATGGCGGAAGAGCAGGGTCTCCAAATCACCTGTCTCCACCAAACTACCTAGAAAACCTTCAAATTATCCTGAAAATCTATGAATTCGACCTGAGATTTAAAGAGAGACCAGCTGGAATGCAACAGTGAGAAGAGTTCGCGCTTCTATCAAGGTAGGAAGACGGGGAAAAAGAAATAAAGAAACAAAGGCCTCCAAGGGGGAGGGGCCCCGCGAGGAGCCGGGCTGAGGCCGGGGCGAGTGTTCCCAGGACAGGAGAGCCCCGTCCCGGAGGAGCAGGAGCTGCACCGACCTTCCCGGGCGGAAAGGGGCTCGCGGGGAGTTGGAGCAGGACCCAGGAGGGAGGGGATGCCCTCGGGCTCCCCGGGACAGTAACAGCAACTCCGCGCCCAGGAGAGTGCGCCGAACTCCCTAAGGGCTGCAGCGCGCACTGGCGGGACCCGGAGCAGCTCGGGGGGGGGGGGGGGGGGGGGGGGGGGGGGCCCGGGCGGCGGCTCCACGGAGGAGGCTGCGCGGAGGGGGCTGCGCGGCCCCGGGAGCAGCTCGGCCGGGCTCAGGCAGAGGAAGAGGCTCCGTGCAGAGGGGCCTGCGCGGTTCCAGGAGCAGCTCGGAGGGGCTCGGGCGGTGGCTCCGCGGAGGGGGTTGCGCGGCCCGGGAGCGCGAATCCACCAGCGCAGGCTCCGGAGCACAGGGCGCCGGGACACAGCCCAGGATCCGGCCTCCCCCGGGACAGGCAGAGGCCGGGAGGGCCCAGGACAGCAAGGACGCTCCTGCCCCAGCTGAGCAGATCAGCGGCCCCGCCCCGGAGCCTCCAGGCCCTGCAGACGGAGTTCCTGCCGGAGCTGAATCCAGGTTTCCAGAGCTGCCCCCACTGAGCCCTGCACCAGGCAGGGGCACAGCAGCTCCCCCAACTGCTAACACCTGAAAATCAGCACAACAGGCCCCTCCCCCAGAACACCAGCTAGACTGACAACTTCCAGGAGAAGCCAAGGGACTTAAAGAACACAGAATCAGAAGATACTCCCCTGTGGTTCTTTTTTTGTTTGTTTGTTTGTTTTGTTGGTTTTTTTTGTTTGTTTGTTTGTTTTTGTTTTATTTTGTTTTGCTTTTTGATTTGTTTCCTTCCCCCACCCCCCTTTTTTTTCTCCTTTCTTTTTCTTTCTCTTTTTCTTCTTTTTTTTTTCTTTCGTTTTTTTTTCTCTTCCCTTTTTTTTCTCTTTCACTTTTCTTTCCTTCTTTCTCTCCTCACTTTTTCTCTTTTTCCCAATACAACTTGCTTTTGGCCACTCTGCAATGAGCAAAATGACTAGAAGGAAAACCTCACCTCAAAAGAAAGAATCAGAAACAGTCCTCTCTCCCACAGAGTTACAAAATCTGGATTACAATTCAATGTCAGAAAGCCAATTCAGAAGCACTATTATACAGCTACTGGTGGCTCTAGAAAAAAGTATAAAGGACTCAAGAGACTTCATGACTGCAGAATTTAGAGCTAATCAGGCAGAAATTAAAAATCAATTGAATGAGATGCAATCCAAACTAGAAGTCCTAACGACGAGGGTTAACGAGGTGGAAGAACGAGTGAGTGACATAGAAGACAAGTTGATAGCAAAGAGGGAAACTGAGGAAAAAAGAGACAAACAATTAAAAGACCATGAAGACAGATTAAGGGAAATAAACGACAGTCTGAGGAAGAAAAACCTACGTTTAATTGGGGTTCCCGAGGGCGCCGAAAGGGACAGAGGGCCAGAATATGTATTTGAACAAATTCTAGCTGAAAACTTTCCTAATCTGGGAAGGGAAACAGGCATTCAGATCCAGGAAATAGAGAGATCCCCCCCTAAAATCAATAAAAACCGTTCAACACCTCGACATTTAATTGTGAAGCTTGCAAATTCCAAAGATAAGGAGAAGATCCTTAAAGCAGCAAGAGACAAGAAATCCCTGACTTTTATGGGGAGGAGTATTAGGGTAACAGCAGACCTCTCCACAGAGACCTGGCAGGCCAGAAAGGGCTGGCAGGATATATTCAGGGTCCTAAATGAGAAGAACATGTAACCAAGAATACTTTATCCAGCAAGGCTCTCATTCAAAATGGAAGGAGAGATAAAGAGCTTCCAAGACAGGCAGCAACTAAAAGAATATGTGACCTCCAAACCAGCTCCGCAAGAAATTTTAAGGGGGACTCTTAAAATTCCCCTTTAAGAAGAAGTTCAGTGGAACAGTCCACAAAAACAAAGACTGAATAGATATCATGATGACACTAAACTCATATCTCTCAATAGTAACTCTGAATGTGAACGGGCTTAATGACCCCATCAAAAGGCGCAGGGTTTCAGACTGGATAAAAAAGCAGGACCCATCTATTTGCTGTCTACAAGAGACTCATTTTAGACAGAAGGACACCTACAGCCTGAAAATAAAAGGTTGGAGAACAATTTACCATTCGAATGGTCCTCAAAAGAAAGCAGGGGTAGCCATCCTTATATCAGATAAACTAAAATTTACCCCAAAGACTGTAGTGAGAGATGAAGAGGGACACTATACCATACTTAAAGGATCTATTCAACAAGAGGACTTAACAATCCTCAATATATATGCTCCGAATGTGGGAGCTGCCAAATATATAAATCAATTATTAACCAAAGTGAAGAAATACTTAGATAATAATACACCTATACTTGGTGACTTCAATCTAGCTCTTTCTATACTCGATAGGTCTTCTAAGCACAACATCTCCAAAGAAACGAGAGCTTTAAATGATACACTGGACCACATGGATTTCACAGATATCTACAGAACTTTACATCCAAACTCAACTGAATACACATTCTTCTCAAGTGCACATGGAACTTTCTCCAGAATAGACCACATATTGGGACACAAATCGGGTCTGAACCGATACCAAAAGATTGGGATTGTCCCCTGCATATTCTCGGACCATAATGCCTTGAAATTAGAACTAAATCACAACAAGAAGTTTGGAAGGACCTCAAACACGTGGAGGTTAAGGACCATCCTGCTAAAAGATAAAAGGGTCAACCAGGAAATTAAGGAAGAATTAAAAAGATTCATGGAAACTAATGAGAATGAAGATACAACCATTCAAAATCTTTGGGATGCAGCAAAAGCAGTCCTAAGGGGGAAATACATCGCAATACAAGCATCCATTCAAAAACTGGAAAGAACTCAAATACAAAAGCTAACCTTACACATAAAGGAGCTAGAGAAAAAACAGCAAATAGATCCTACACCCAAGAGAAGAAGGGAGTTAATAAAGATTCGAGCAGAACTCAACGAAATCGAGACCAGAAGAACTGTGGAACAGATCAACAAAACCAGGAGTTGGTTCTTTGAAAGAATAAGATAGATAAACCATTAGCCAGCCTTATTAAAAAGAAGAGAGAGAAGACTCAAATTAATAAAATCATGAATGAGAAAGGAGAGATCACTACCAACACCAAGGAAATACAAACGATTTTAAAAACATATTATGAACAGCTATACGCCAATAAATTAGGCAATCTAGAAGAAATGGACGCATTCCTGGAAAGCCACAAACTACCAAAACTGGAACAGGAAGAAATAGAAAACCTGAACAGGCCAATAACCAGGGAGGAAATTGAAGCAGTCAACAAAAACCTCCCAAGACACAAGAGTCCAGGGCCAGATGGCTTCCCAGGGGAATTTTATCAAACGTTTAAAGAAGAAATCATACCTATTCTCCTAAAGCTGTTTGGAAAGATAGAAAGAGATGGAGTACTTCCAAATTCGTTCTATGAAGCCAGCATCACCTTAATTCCAAAGCCAGACAAAGACCCCACCAAAAAGGAGAATTACAGACCAATATCCCTGATGAACATGGATGCAAAAATTCTCAACAAGATACTGGCCAATAGGATCCAACAATACATTAAGAAAATTATTCACCATGACCAAGTAGGATTTATCCCTGGGACACAAGGCTGGTTCAACACCCGTAAAACAATCAATGTGATTCATCATATCAGCAAGAGAAAAACCAAGAACCATATGATCCTCTCATTGGATGCAGAGAAAGCATTTGACAAAATACAGCATCCATTCCTGATCAAAACTCTTCAGAGTGTAGGGATAGAGGGAACATTCCTCGACATCTTAAAAGCCATCTATGAAAAGCCCACAGCAAATATCATTCTCAATGGGGAAGCACTAGGAGCCTTTCCCCTAAGATCAGGAACAAGACAGGGATGTCCACTCTCACCACTGCTGTTCAACATAGTACTGGAAGTCCTAGCCTCAGCAATCAGACAACAAAAAGACATTAAAGGCATTCAAATTGGCAAAGAAGAAGTCAAACTCTCCCTCTTCGCCGATGACATGATACTCTACATAGAAAACCCAAAAGTCTCCACCCCAAGATTGCTAGAACTCATACAGCAATTCGGTAGCGTGGCAGGATACAAAATCAATGCCCAGAAGTCAGTGGCATTTCTATACACTAACAATGAGACTGAAGAAAGAGAAATTAAGGAGTCAATCCCATTTACAATTGCACCCAAAAGCATAAGATACCTAGGAATCAACCTCACCAAAGATGTAAAGGATCTATACCCTCAAAACTATAGAACACTTCTGAAAGAAATTGAGGAAGACACAAAGAGATGGAAAAATATTCCATGCTCATGGATTGGCAGAATTAATATTGTGAAAATGTCAATGTTACCCAGGGCAATATACACGTTTAATGCAATCCCTATCAAAATACCATGGACTTTCTTCAGAGAGTTAGAACAAATTATTTTAAGATTTGTGTGGAATCAGAAAAGACCCCGAATAGCCAGGGGAATTTTAGAAAAGAAAACCATATCTGGGGGCATCACAATGCCAGATTTCAGGTTGTACTACAAAGCTGTGGTCATCAAGACAGTGTGGTACTGGCACAAAAACAGACACATAGATCAGTGGAACAGAATAGAGAATCCAGAAGTGGACCCTGAACTTTATGGGCAACTAATATTCGATAAATGAGGAGGACTATCCATTGGAAGAAAAACAGTCTCTTCAATAAATGGTGCTGGGAAAATTGGACATCCACATGCAGAAGAATGAAACTAGACCACTCTCTTTCACCATACACAAAGATAAACTCAAAATGGATGAAAAATCTAAATGTGAGACAAGATTCCATCAAAATCCTAGAGAAGAACACAGGCAACACCCTTTTTGAACTCGGCCATAGTAACTTCTTGCAAGATACATCCACAAAGGCAAAAGAAACAAAAGCAAAAATGAACTATTGGGACTTCATCAAGATAAGAAGCTTTTGCACAGCAAAGGATACAGTCAACAGAACTCAAAGACAACCTACAGAATGGGAGAAGATATTTGCAAATGACATATCAGACAAAGGGCTAGTTTCCAAGATCTATAAAGAACTTATTAAACTCAACACCAAAGAAACAAACAATCCAATCATGAAATGGGCAAAAGACATGAACAGAAATCTCACAGAGGAAGACATAGACATGGCCAACATGCATATGAGAAAATGTTCTGCATCACTTGCCATCAGGGAAATACAAATCAAAACTACAATGAGATACCACCTCACACCAGTGAGAATGGGGAAAATTAACAAGGCAGGAAACAACAAATGTTGGAGAGGATGCGGAGAAAAGGGAACCCTCTTACACTGTTGGTGGGAATGTGAACTGGTGCAGCCACTCTGGAAAACTGTGTGGAGGTTCCTCAAACAGTTAAAAATATACCTGCCCTACGACCCAGCAATTGCACTGTTGGGGATTTACCCCAAAGATACAAATGCAATGAAACGCCGGGACACCTGCACCCCGATGTTTATAGCAGCAATGGCCACGATAGCCAAACTCTGGAAGGAGCCTTGGTGTCCAACGAAAGATGAATGGATAAAGAAGATGTGGTTTATGTATACACTGGAATATTACTCAGCTATTAGAAATGACAAATACCCACCATTTGCTTCAACGTGGATGGAACTGGAGGGTATTATGCTGAGTGAAGTAAGTCAGTCGGAGAAGGACAAACATTATATGTTCTCATTCATTTGGGGAATATAAATAATAGTGAAAGGGAATATAAGGGAAGGGGGAAGAAATGTGTGGGAAATATCAGAAAGGGAGACAGAACGTAAAGACTGCTAACTCTGGGAAACGAACTAGGGGTGGTAGAAGGGGAGGAGGGCGGGGGGTGGGAGTGAATGGGTGACGGGCACTGGGTGTTATTCTGTATGTTAGTAAATTGAACACAAATAAAAATTAAATTTAAAAAAAAAAGAGGGAAACTGAGGAAAAAGGAGACACACAATTAAAGACCAGGAAGACAGATTAAGGGAAATAAACGACACCCTGAGGAAGAAAAACCTACGTGTAATTGGGGTTCCTGAGGGCGCCAAAATGGACAGAGGGCCAGAATATGTATTTGAACAAATCATAGCTGAAAACAATCCTAATCTGGGAAGGGAAACAGGCATTCAGATCCAGGAAATAGAGAGATCCCCCCCTAAAATCAATAATAACCATCCAACACCTCGACATTTAATAGTGAAGCTTGCAAATTCCAAAGATAAAGAGAAGATCCTTAAAGCAGCAAGAAACAAGAAATCCCTGACATTTATGGGGAGGAGCATTAGGGTAACAGCAGACCTCTCCACATTGACATGGCAGGCCAGAAAGGGCTGGCAGGATATATTCAGGGTCCTCCATGAGAAGAACATGCAACCAAGAATACTTTATCCAGCAAGGCTCTCATTCAAAATGGAAGGAGAGATAAAGAGCTTCCAAGACAGGCAGGAACTGAAAGAATATGTGACCTCCAAACCAGGTCTGCAAGAAATTTTAAGGGGGACTCTTAAAATTCCCCTTTAAGAAGAAGTTCAGTGGAACAATCCACAAAAGCAAGGACTGAATAGATGTCATGATGACACTAAACTCATATCTGTCGATAGTAACTCTGAACGTGAATGGGCTTATTGACCCCATCAAAAGGCGCAGGGTTTCAGACTGGATAAAAAAGCAGGACCCAACTATTTTCTGCCTACAAGAGACTCATATTAGACAGAAGGACACCTACAACCTGAAAATAAAATATTGGAGAACCACTTACCATTCAAATGGTGCTCAAAAGAAAGCAGGGGTAGCCATCCGTATATCAGATAATCTAAAATTTACCCCGAACTGTATTGAGAGATGAAGAGGGACACTAAATCATACTTAAGGGATCTATCCACAAGAGGACTTAACAATCCTCTACATATATGCCCCGAATGTGGGAGTTGCCAAATATTTAAACCAATTAATAACCAAAGTGAAGAAATACTTAGATAATAATACACTTACACTTGGTGACTTCAATCTAGCTCTTTCTACACTCTATAGGTTTTCTAGGCAAAACATCTCCAAAGAAACGAGAGCTTTAAATCATACACTGGAGCAGATGGATTTCACAGAAATCTACAGAACTTTACATCCAAACTCAACTGAATACACATTCTTCTCAAGTGCACATGGAACTTTCTCCAGAATAGACCACATACTGGGTCACAAATCCGGTCTGAATAGATACCAAATGATTGGGATCGTCCCCTGCATAGTCTCAGACCATAATGCCTTGAAATTAGAACAAAGGTATCCCTGGGTGGCGCAGCAGTTTGGCGCCTGTCTTTGGCCCAGGGTGCGATCCTGGAGACCCGGGATCGAATCCCATGTCGGGCTCCCAGTGCATGGAGTCTATTTCTGCCTATGTCTCTGCCTCCCTCTCTATCTATCTATCTCTCTATATCAGTGTGGCTATCATAAATAAATTTTAAAAAGAAAAAAAAGAAAAAAAATAGACCTTCTCTACAATCCAGCAATTGCACTGGTGGGGATTTACCCAAAGATTCAGATGCAATGAAATGCCGGGTCACCTGCACCCCGATGTTTATAGCAGGAATGTCCACAATAGCCAAACCGTGGAAGGAGCCTGGTGTCCATTGAAACATGAATGGATAAAGAAGATGTGGTTTATGTATACAATGGAATATTACTCAGCCATTAGAAAAGACAAATACCCACTATTTGCTTCAACGTGGATGGAACTGGAGGGTATTATGCTGAGTGAAGTAAGTCAATCGGAGAAGGACAAACAGTGTATGTTCTCATTCATTTGGGGAATATAAATAATAGTGAAAGGGAATATAAGGGAATGGAGAAGAAACGTGTGGGAAATATCAGAAAGGGAGATAGAACATAAAGACTCCTAACTCTGGGAAATGAACAAGGTGTGCTGGAAGGGGAGGAGGGCAGGAAGAGAGGGGTGAATGGTTGACGGGCACTGAGTGGGACAGTTGACGGGAACAAGCACTAGGTGTTATTCTGTATGTTGGTCAATGAACACCAATAAAAAATAAATTTATTTAAAAAAAAAGTTAACAACTAAATATTATGATGCCAACATGGTAGTATCTAAATATACAAACCAATTAACAACAAACATACAGGACCTCACTGATAATAATACAAACAGGGGATTTTAACACCCACTTATGGAAATGGACCGATCATATATGCATTAAGTCAACAAGGGAACAATAGCCTTG